>NW_020857324.1:174504-244700 GCF_000972845.2 Larimichthys crocea
TGACAGATGTGATGACTGTTATATTGTTCACCCCCTGACTTTCTCTCAAGGTAAATGGTCGTGGACAACGCATGACAAAGCTCTGATTAAGACAGTGCTAAGTGTACCCAGGTAATGAAGTGTAGCAGTACGAGCGTATTTTTTGTTTTTTCCCCTTGCTCTTTCTGTTGACGGTTGCTATGGTTTCCCTTCCCTACTTCCACTAGTCATTGAGGTGAGCCGGTATAAAACGGTGGTTTGCCCACCGTGTCCTCCTCTGCGTTCCCATGGTCACCCGCGATACTTCCGGGTCAGAGGTCGTGTGCCCGACAGGTATGGCCGCCCGCTGCTTCACCTCACTCGTCGTTTTGTCTGTTCTTATATTTAAGGTGTGTATATAATTGTTGTAGGTTTGTGTGCTGCTCCGTGCGCCCTGTGTGTGTGCTATCGTGATCGTTGGCCGGGGGTAAGTGTTGTTCGTCTCAGCGTTGTGCTTGGTGCTGCTAGGTGGCTAATGTTGGTCTGGTCACAGGTGAATGCTGGCGGCTGCCTGGAGTCCAATCCTTCCTCCTCGTGAGTGTGCGTTCTGAGAAGGTATGTACATTGTTACGTGCCACTGCATCAATCGTATTTGCATCTAGCACACGCTAATAGTGTTTTTCCTTTTTGACTAGGTGTTGTAACCACCTTATTGGGCCGCTGCTTTGTTTACTGCTCTGTTTACCGTGTTGTTTGGTGCTATTTTATGCTGCTGTCACTACGTTGTCTGACACTGCCCACGGCGTTCTCCTGCGACCGCCAGGAGCTCCCAAGATATACGCTGTGTAGGACGATTGTTCGGCCGTACACCGCGGTCCGGGCATAAGCATATTTTTTACTGGGGACTGATTCCCTTTGTGCTGAGTGAATGAGTGTGAACGTACGGTTGTGATAGTGTGTCTAGGTTGAGTCTGGATTTTTGTTTATGTAATTCTATTTTGTTAATTTAGAGTTGTTTTGTAAATTGTTTTTGAGTTTTGTTGTCTTTAGTTTTTTTTGTTTTGGGTAGTTATTACTCTGTTTAAGCTTGTAATTTGCTCCTTTATTTATAGTTTTGCTAAGTTTTGGGTATTCTTTCTTTTGTGTGCCATCTCATTAATGTTCTTTTTCCCTCTTCAGTTGCTGTAGGCCAGTGGTGGTGGTGCTGGTGACCTGGTGGTGGGGTCCTCCGTCGTGTCTTGCTGTGTCCTTGGGAGTGGTTTTCTTCACTGAGAGTGTCTGCCACGTGTGCCTGGTGATTTAGGTTATTTTTGCCTTTTTTTGGTGGATCCTGCACTAGCCCTTGCCCATCCACTTCGGTCTCAGCTCTGATTAGGTTTCTTTCATTTGTTGTGTGAATGGGTTTTATCGGGGATACTTTTTAAACAAATGTTAAATAAAATTTGTATATTTAAACCTTGAAACACGTCTCTTGCCCTCCAGTAACCTTGAACCTTTGTGCCTTGCGGTTGAGTAATTCCCTGGGTGAAATTCCCAGGGTGGCGTTGTCGAGCTTTTTCCCCCTTTAATAGTCACATAACTTTTCACCCCCCCTACCGCCACAAACTAACTTTTCACTCCCTTTACCGCCACAGAAGGTAACATTCACAGCTGCTGTACCTTTGACTGAACCTCTGGAGCTGTGGTGTTTCACTAAACAGCCATTGAAAAGTTATCCTGATTATAAACTGTGGGCTGTTAATTACCGAGATGTTCCAGGGGAGGTGCAGAGCGTACTATGGTGAAACTGATAAGGGTGATAGTTTTCTATATATTGGTCAATTTTCTTCCATAAATACACATGAGGTAGCCAAACCTAAATCAACAAGGAGTGATAGAGGTACAGGTGACCTCCAAAAAACAAATTCGGCCTTCAGTGTAATGAATGATTATGCTTGCGATCGTAATCTCAGTAACTGTTGGCTATGTCAAAATATGCCTTCGTCCATACACTCACCAATGTCTCATCCAATTCCAATCACTAGAGCGGATTGTAAAGTGTTCAACTGGAATGATTTGGCAACGAGATTTGAAGATGAAGCAGATGAGTGCTATACTCCTGCCTACCCTGTAGTCTCCACATAATACAGTGGTCCCTCGTTTATCACGGGGGATACGTTCTAAAAATAACCCGCAATAAACGAAATCCGCGAAGTAAGTTTTACAATTATTATCAAATCAAATCAAATCAATTTTATTTGTATAGCCCAAAGTCACAAAGTACATTTGCCTCAGAGGGCTTTACAATCTGTACAGGGAGTGACACCCTCTGTCCTTAGGCCTTCGGTTCGAGTGAGGAAAAACTTGCCCACAAAAACCCTTTTAACAGGGAAAAAATGTGGAAGAAACCTCAGGGAGAGCCACAAGGCCTCTCAAGGCCTGGCACTGAGCCACCATGTCCAAGGTGTTACAGCTCACAGCCACGAGTAACGGTCACAGTGATGTGTGGATATGAATCTTTAGCATTAAACAATCCCTGCTGTATGTCGAATAGCTGGACTGGTATCGCACAACTCTGGTGAACCAACACAAACATATTGTACAATGACTGATAAAATGACAATGAATTACAATGAATGATAAAAGATTACGTAACAGATATTGTGTAATAATGACAGTAATAATATATGTAGTGGGCGTCGTGCAGGATCACGCAGCGCCCCGATCCACGAGAACTGCTGGACGACAGAGCCACAGAAACTCCGGGAAGTTTGGTTAGTAACATGCATTAATGAGACATGTATGTTTACCAGATGTAGGGAAGAGAGAGAGAGAGAGGAGGGAGAGAGAGAGAGAGAGGGTTTTCGGTAAGGGAGATGTGTGCATCTTCAACCAATACCGTGCCTGGCTAGGCATAAACCCTGGGTGGGGTCCCCGGCGCAGTCTAATCCTATGGCAGCATAACTAAGGGATGACCTGAGCCAGCCCTAACTATAGGCTTTATCAAAAAGGAAAGTCTATTCTTAAAGGTGTTGACCGTGTCTGCATGCATGTTTTAAGGCCGTAAAACCCCTAACCACACACTTTTATACACCTTTTTACACACATTTTGTACAGTACTCCCTTAGTAAATCAGGACGCAGAACACATGTGCAGTTCTCCCTTAGCCAATTTAGGACACAGAACACAATGCACGTTCATACTGTATAGTACGCTGAAAAAAAAGCATGCAAAATTACACTGTAAAAATTTTGCGAAATAGCGAGTCCGCGAAAAGTGAACCGCGTTATAGCGAGGGACAACTGTACTGGAATTGCCTTATACATTGCTAAAACAGTCAATGAACAGTACCTACTGAGCAGTTTCAGTTATACTACAACTTTTCGCATTTATCATACACAAAAGTATGTAGAATTAGGTTTTGAATATAGACTTCAAATAGTTCTGGCCCAAACAAACTGTTCAAAACCTCTTGGAAACCAGGTGTGTGTACGCCCAGAGGCTGCCAATCCAGTGGGTAAGAGGTATTAGGATTTTGAAGGTTTTGAGGAAAGGATTCAAGGCTTTGGCCTGGATGATCTTTCTCTTGGGGAAGTTGGTGAAGAGGAGACCTATGGTCTGTAAATGTATGGTGCCTATGGAGCAACAGGGGGTTAAGTGGATGAATAAAAATAAATAAAATTGAGAAGAAATATTTTCTATGTTCAGGGATAAAATCAGTTTTCTGTTACCTGTGTGTTCCATTTTAGGTTAACTTTATGTGATAATTCTGGCTTTACTGGTTGTTTGGTATTCTAAAAGATGTGATTTTTAATAATTTAGAAATTGCCATTTTATAAATCAGTTTTAAAATCAATTTTCAATTATGGTTTTCACAGTAATGTAATACATGTTTAAAAGTTAAAAGTTACAACTATATTATGATGATATGCAACTGATGGATAACGATTGTTCATGGAAATCTTCTACGAAGATGGATTCCACGCCACCATGCATCGTATGTGCTAGTAACCTCTCCATGGTGATGACCCTCAACTGTACATAATGTACATGGGTTGAAGCAATATCTTGATTGCAACAATGATTGTTGTGATTAATTTTTATTTTTGATTGGAAAAAGGAAATAAATTTTGATCTACAATATTAAATCAATTGTTTTATGGAACCCCTTCTAATTGCTAAGGTTTTATCTACTAGGTGAAATAATAAATTTGATCTTTCTCCTCTCCCAGTGGCATATTTGCACATGATCTGTGACCTCCCTGATGACCTTCTTTAACACCTTGGTGTTGTAGGGGATCTTCGCTAGCTTAAAGGCCCTTGTTGACCTGAAAGTGGAACTCACACATCATGGGAATGGGATGATGGGGTACATAAGAGGGGTTCTTAAAGTTTCTCACTGATTGTGTAAATTAATCTAAACTGACTGCTTTGTTTGGAAAGATGATTTCTATTGAGGTCCTTTTGAATAATTCTGATCTCAAATATTGATTTCTGTGTGATTACAAATGTTTTATAATGTTTGCGTCAATCCCATTCTGACTGTACTCCCTGGTGGTCTCTAAATTTGGTAATTATTATTATTCAGTAGTTAGTATTGATCTTATGATCAATAAGAGGGGATTGTTATGGAATTTTCTATCCTTAGGCTGCACATGGTCACGTGTGGGCCTTGAGGTCCACGGCAGTATTAATTGTTTGTCTTTGACTAGGTGCCACCATATCTCAACACTGTGGTGGCCAGGGTCGAAGAGACTTATTGCTGCCTTCATAATAGATAGCTTGCCGTTGACGTTCCAGTCTGCGTAAACAGACATCTGTGTCTCCAGACTAGAATATGTTGACAATAACACCTCCAAGGGTAAAGACATTCTCTTTGACTAATTGTGGGCGTATAGTATTTGGGGTGTGATCTTTTGGTTTAAAGTATATCCACCATCACGAGGTCGTCAGAATGCGAGACCGACTCAAGCACTTCAGGTGTACTTTGAGAGTGTCTCTAGTTCTCCTTGGCCAAGCATCAATAAATAATACAGCATAAGACATTAGAGGCTCCTGAACACTTTCTTCCCTCCTGACCTCACCATTGACCTTTGACTTCAGCAATTTCTCCACAACAGAGTACAGCACAATAGGCAGTGCATCAGGCCATTTCAGACCTTTTGTGAGTACTGTTTTGGTCAACCGTTCTTTGATAGCTGCGTTCATTCTTTTAACTTGACCAGAACTTTGTGGGTGATACGGAATATGCAACTGCAACTTGAACCCTAAAATTCCTGACAGATCCTGCATGATTTTTTATACAAAAACTAAATTTTGTCACTATCTGTATTCTGTGGCTGAGGATCACCTCTTTTAGCAGACACTTAAGAACTTCTTGTGTCTTCTTTTCTTGTTGTGAAACAACAACTCAACCTGACAGAGGTTTCAGATGGTCATGCTTCACTGTGTTCTTCTTCTATCTGGTCTGTTGGCACGTCATACAATTATCTACAAACGTTTGTGAAACTAGTGTAATGCACAAACCATTTTGAGAAAATAACATAATTTATCACCCCTCTTCCAACATGTGTTGGTCCGTGTGCAACACGTGCCAGCACATGTTGGAGAGCTTGTGGGCAAACTACATGGCACAAAATACATGGATCAATGCGGATCAATGCAGATCCGAGGTGAAAAAATGTTGGCTGAAAACGTTTTTTCTATTGACAGATTGTCACACTCAACACAGCCAATAGTACTATTTACAGCGTGCGCCCACATGACCAATAACAGTGTAATGACCCACCCAGGGTGTGATCAAAACATGGAGCATCTGTGCTAACGTTTAACTGCTTAGCTAGCATGGACTCGTCCAATGCGACATTATCAATACGTTTTACTGTGTCACAGAGCTGTGTTCTCATTGTAAAGTTTTAACATGTGAGAACTCATCTGACATAGAGTCTCTCCTTTTGTGTGCTACAGTACATGTGTGAAATAACAACTATAGTCTGAAGTAGCCTGTATCTGTGTAAACGGCTTTATTTAGCCTCTCTCCCTCCCCTCTAGCACCGTGAGTTACTATAGTTAGTTGTAATGATGATCAATACTTTTTTGTTTGTTAGTTTGCTTTTGACTGTACAAAATCATGAATGTAGTGTGATTGTTCCTCAATGCTGAAATCTTATAAAATAAGTGTATGTGACAAACCCAAAGCTTCAGAGCTTCATTTTGATTATTCACTCTCTACTAACTCTATTAGTTATTACTGTTATTTAGTCCTGGTGCTGTTTGTATGCTGTAAGTATTTTCCTGTTAAATGATAAGAGCCTCACTTAAAACAATATCAAAAATAATAATTATTGATAATAATAAAGAGTAGAAAAATAACATACTGAAAAGTTCTGTAGCTGGTTCATATTTGAAAGAGTAAGACTTGAAACAAACTTGAGAATTATATTGAAAAGACAAAAACTAGCAATAGAACAGCTGTTTAAAGGATCCTCCCCTAAAAACAGTGTTGGTCAAGTATTTAAACTTCATAGATTCATTAGAAAACATGATCATGAGTGGAGCTGAAATCTTATCTTATTATTTTCATGTTTAGCAGGTGTCGAGTAACGTAACCCGTAACATGTTTTACAAATTGCAACTGGGAATTATGACTTGAATACAGCTCTGAAAAAATTCAGTCTGCTTCTACAACTTCCCAGTTTATTTAAAACATTTTAATTTACTATAACCAGCCAGGTGTATGTTGTCATATAGTCTGCTAGCTGAACCACCAGTATTAAGAACCATATCGGTATTTGGTATTATGTTTGCAGTAGATGTGTCGATATTGGCAATGCATTCGTGCTCCTCATCAGTGTCAACCAATGGAGGCAAGTGCTTTAAAGTTATGTTGGGCCTGGAAAGAAATATTGCCTCATAACCCGAACGACGTGCTGCCGTCATGTTTTGGGTTGCAGATGTTCAGAATGTGTAATACTGCATGTGGAACGTGTACAACACAGTCATGAGCCAGTACAATGTGGGAAGATTTGTCGATTACAATGGCAACAGTGGCCACTGCTTTTAGACAACTTGGCATACCGACAGCCACAGGTGTCAGTCGAGAGGAGTAGTATGCAACGGGATGGCAATGAGAACCATGTTTCTGTACCAGAATGCCAGTGGCGAAGCCATCTCTCTCAGGCACATGTAGATGTAACGGCTGATGATAGTCAGGCAAACCCAACACTGGAGCCATGTTGAGAGCACGTTTCAGATCTTGAAAGGCTTTGTGCATTTCCTCAGTCCACTGTACCGCCAATGGAGCTGATTGCAGTGGGGCGGCTCGCAAAACAGAGTCCCTAGTTGCATATTCAAAAATCCAGTTTCTGCAGTACTTAGCAATCCCCAGAAAAGAGAGCATCTGTTTCTTGGTTGTGGGGGGAGGCATGTTAACTAGAGTTTCACCCTCTCCAGAGACAAAAGGCGTTGTCCATCCTTCAGAACATGACCCAAATATGTCACCTCAGGTCGACAGAATTGCAACTTAGCCAGCGACGCTCTGTGACCACACTCAGCCAGTCTCTGTAGCAGCAAGATAAAATCTGTGTGGCAAGCTTCTTTTGATCGAGAAGCTATTAGGAGGTCATCAGCGTACTGCAAGAGAGTGAAGACACCTGGCAGGTGAGCCCATGCAGGTCTCTTTCTACCACCGCTGCATACACCATAGGACTCTCGACATAACCCTGCGACAAACGTCACCAAGTGTACTGTTTACCTTTGAATGTGAATGCAAACAGATACTGGCTATCTGGATGCAATGGTATTAAGAAAAATGCAGAACTCCAGTCAATGACTGTGTAGTGTGTGGAGTTAGGTGGTAAAGAAGCTAAAATCGAATTGGTGTCAAGCACAATTGGAGCTGCAGGTACCACTATATTATTAATCACTTGCAGGTCCTGCACGAACCACCATTCATCAGGGCGGATTGCTTTGGAAATTGGTAAAAATGGGAGTGTTACATGGGCTGGTGGTTTGAACAAACACATTTTGATCCAATAGAGACTGAATGACACTGTCAATTTCTGCAATAGCTTTGTGAGGCTAATTGTATTGCTTAATCATTGGTAGCTTAACATTAGGCTTGAGTGTGACTTTGGGTGACGGAGCCAGATTTACGAAACACACATGAAATTCATGCTTAGCTCACACAATGGATGGAACCTCAGACAGCTCAGAAGGAGGTCCATACTGTGTGGAAAAAGACAGCTAATGTAGACTGTGATAATTGAATGTGTTCACTTAAGTATGCTACTCTTTAGTGTTGAGAAGCTGGTACAGCTTCTCTCAAGGTCTGGCACTGAGCCACCATGTCCAAGGTGTTACAGCTCACAGCCACGAGTAACGGTCACAGTGATGTGTGGATATGAATCTTTAGCATTAAACAATCCCTGCTGTATGTCGGATAACTGGACTGGTATGGCACAACTCTGGTGAACCAACAAACAAACATTGTTCACACTTCAACCCCTCTTGTGTAACTAAAAACTCAGCAGCCAAATGTGTATACTGCTCAGAAGGGTTAAATGCTGCAGTTCAATGAGGCCTCTTTGTTGCACATGCTGGGGAAGTTTTAGTTTTAGTTTACTTTTCTGAACATTTGAAAGTAAAACTGGAAAGCAAATTGAAACCTGGACATAACCAATAGTAAGAACATTCTGTAGTGGTTAAACTGAAAAGCTTTTTTATTATTTGTATTTTTTTAGATAGATAGATGGATGACTTTATCAATCCTCTAAGGGAAATTAGGTCGTTGTAGCAGTCCGGTTTGAATACATATATTTGAATATAATAAAAATACAAGTAGTTTTAACAGTAGAGATATTTGCTCCACTATCTACCAAAATTTCAGCGGTACTTCCATTAACCTGAACGTGCATTACTGGATCCTCGTGGCATTATTACAAAGTTAATTCGTTGTAGCTTGAAAATGAAATAGCTGCTCTGGTCCACCCCTCCATGTCTTCCCTATGCTCGGTCATAATACGTGGGCTGCATGACCGTCGTGTTTCTGTTTTTTGGGTTGACCATCTTCCTGTGGCACATACTGCATCATCTGTTTTAGGCTGGAGGCAGGTTTATTGAGAGCGAAATCCTCATTCCTCTGCAAAGCCATTGCTTTGTTCATAGTTGCCTTCCAGTCTTGGGTATGTCAGTCAATGACAGTTCATAAGCAGCTGCCACATTTGGTTTTAGATTCTGCAGAAACTCTCCACAGCGAAAATTCATATTCATCTTGTTCTATTCCAGCATTAATATCCTACTTTGTGTAAATCATGGTGTGAATTCAGGCGTAGACTATTTTGCTTCTTGGATGCAACAAACTTCTTTTGAGAAGTCAGTACGTTTTGTACGCACTTGGTTATTGCATTTTTTACTTCAACATTTAACCAATAAATCAAAATTTTGGGTGAGGCCATTACCCACCCTCAGCTGCTCAGGGAAAACAAACTCATCTTAACACAAGATCCACTCAGTTCTGCAAGTGAACTGGAACAACTGTTTTTCTGGTATTCTTCCATGAACTCAAAAGTCCATGGTTTTCAAACTGCTATGATGTCAATCATTATTTTTACAAGCATTTATTGAAGATGTCTGTGACACTTCAGAGGCAGGGGCAAAGTTGTTTTCCTATGTGCCTCTGTGTTTCTGGTCTGCCTAATCGAGTGTAACATCAGAAATCAGAAATCCCATCCTTTCAGTCTACCGACAATTCCAACAGAAAACATCGCTTTAAACTGTGATGCCAGGTCAGATGTGTGTGTGTATTTTGTTTTAGCACACTGCTTATCAATGACAGGTTGACCATCTAATTTCACATTGGTTGTTATATTTTTACAGAAAAATATTTTGTCTTTGACTTAGCTTTTGCTGAGTCAGTTTGCATGTTTTCGCGAAAATGTCTTTTCTATAGTTTAAACCTCAGGTGGGTCTCTCTGCGCCGAGTGCAGCCCAAAGCTGCCCCGGAAACCAACAGCTACATAGTGGCAATGCGGTGGGTCATTAACCCAATCTGCCCCCCTTTAGATCCACACACTGTACACTGCTCTGTAATCAATTCTTGTTACAGCTCCATTTATTTTTAATGTTCGTTTTTTTTTTTTTACACCATTGTCAGCTTTCTTGATTTCTCACTTTAAATCAATATGCCGAACTGAACATCTAACTGGGATGTTTGTATGACAACGCCAGAGGTTTCAGCCAGGACATTGTCCCTAAGACACTGAAGCTCTTAGATATTTTTATATTCCAGGCAGATTAAATAAGCACATAGTTTTTTATGATTTCGTCTAACGCAGACATGGTAAGGCATAGTAATAAAACTTTGCACTTACCACGTCTTTGTTCTGTTGAAATCCTGTTCGTGACCCCAATTGTTGTGGAGAAATTGCTGAAGTCAAAGGTCAATGGTGAAGTCAGGAGGGAAGAAAGTGTTCAGGAGCCTCTGATGTCTTATGCTGTATTATTTACTGACGCTTGGCCAAGGAGAATTAGAGACACTTTCAAAGTACATCTGAAGACCCTGATTCGGTCTCGCATTCTGACGAACTTGTGATGGTGGATAAACTTTAAAACCAAAGATCACACCCCAAATACTACACCCAGAATTAGTCAAAGAGAATGTCTTTACCCTTGGAGGTGTTAGTGTCAGCATATTCTAGTCTGGAGACACAGATGTCTGTTTACGCAGATTGGAACGTCAACGGCAAGCTATCTATTATGACTAGGAAGGCAGCAACAGGCCTCTTCAACTTCGTCAAAGGCCTTGTCTTTGACTAGAGGCACCTAATCAAAGACAAACAATTATTACTGCAAAGGACCTCAAGGCCCACACGTGACCATGTGCAGCCTAAGGATAGAAAATTCTATAACAGGTGTTAATGTGAGCATGAATGGTTGTTTGTCTCTATGTGCCCTGTGATGAATTGACAACTTGTCCATGGTGTACCCCACCTCTCACCCAAAGTCAGCTGAGGATAAGTGGTCACAGAAAATGGGTGGTTAGTGTACACACTTTAGATCTTGGTATATCTTCTCAATCATTATTTTTGAAACAGCTTCCTCTGACAGGAAGCCCACAAAACTCATTTTATGAGCAAGTACACAGAAAGTACACTCATAGCTGAGCTGATGATATTTTCAAAGAACACTCTAAATTCTGATTAAAACAGTGGAAATAATGCTGTCAAATATATTGTCTGTGTAACCAATTTTATTTCAGTTCAAATCTGTTGTGCACATTTTGATTTAATTTGATACTGTACCTACGTCTATATGTTTGTACTAAGAGAGTGAAGTGTAACCAGTCAAATTCCTTGTGTGTGTTCACATACCTGGCAAATAAAAGTGATTCTGACTCTATTCTGACTCTAACAAACAACAAATACATTAATATCCAAAATTAATTCTCTGTGATGTCTTTAAAAACTGGCCATCATCATGAGCGTTTTTGAGAGTTGAGATGAGTGTTGATGTTTTATGTCACATTGCTGCTGGTGGAAGTGTCAGATATCTTTGACTCTGATGCTTATCACATTCATATTTCATCATAAACCTGACATCTTTCATTAGTTCTCTCTCTCCCTCTCACCATCTGTGGACATGTCTCATTAATGCATGTTACTAACCAAACTTCCCCGGAGTTTCGGGTTCTCGTGGATCGTGGCTGCTGCTGTGATCCAGCACGATGTCCACTACATATATTATTACTGTCATTATTACTACCATATCTGCTACTGTGGTCATTTTATCATTCATTGTGATTCATTGTCATTTTGTCAGTCATTGTAATTGTACAATATGTTTGTGTTGATTTGTCCTGTACACGTGACATCTATTGCACGTCTGTCCGTCCTGGGAGAGGGATCCCTCCTCTGTGGCTCTTCCTGAGGTTTCTTCCACCTTTTTTCCCTGTTAAAGGTTTTTGTGGGCAAGTTTTTCCTCACTCGAACCGAGGGTCTAAGGACAGAGGGTGTCACTCCCTGTACAGATTGTAAAGCCCTCTGAGGCAAATGTACTTTGTGACTTTGGGCTATACAAATAAAATTGAATTGAAAATTGAATTGAATAAAACGTACATGTGCTCCAATAATATACCAAATGTGCATGTCTAATACAGAAGTGAACAAAGGTATCAAAGGTATCACTACATTATATTTTTCAAATGTTTTACAAATTGTATGTTATTATACTTTACATTGCTACAACATGTCACGTTGATCTACAGCCCAGTACATCAACAGCTTCCGCTGACAGGAAACCCACAACACAGAAATGGAACATGTGACGCATCGATACTCAGATGTAGAAGTCGACCTGTGCCCATGCTGACATTATACTGTCTCTGTGCTTCACGATGCCGACTTGGCTGCTTATACTCCTCTGTCTGACAGGACATGGTTTTGCCAAAGAAAAGCCTGGTAAGAATATTTACAGCCAAACTAATTGAAATGTGAATGATATTAATAATAACTTTGGAGATATTTGAGCAGTTCACTTCCTTAAGGGCTTTTGGCAGATGTAATCGTGTTTTTTACGTTTGGTTGTCATGATTTGAAGCTTCTTTTCTTCTTTATGAATTGTTATATCTATAATATTTGGTAATAATTCATAATACACTAAAATCATTTACTAATTTATGAGTAATTTAAACCATAATTTTGACAACTTTCCTTAATATCAAACCAAGAGTAGAAAGGGATGGACAACACATCTGTGTCGAGATTTGATTAGGCCTTAATATTGTAGATAAAAAGTCACTTGTATTATTAAACTGAAGTAAACAGTTGGTCACATAAAGATAAAATGAAGTCTTACTTCCTCAACTATGTGTTTTCTGTAAATTCCTGTCACGTCACTGTGCTGCCATTTCCTCATTGTGTGTGTGTGTGTGTGTGTGTGTGTGTGTGTGTGTGTATACTTTATTCATGCTGTATTGGTCTCATCCCTTCTGTGTTTCTGGTAGATGTGAGCTGCTCCATCGTGCATCTGGAATATGTTCACTGCTCTTGGAACCAGAAGGGGACTCCAGAGGTCAACTACACCTTCTATGGCGGGTTAGTAACTCATTTTTTTGGATCTCTTTTAGCTCATTGGCTAATCTTCCAAGAGTCATTTATGCACACAACACTGTTAAAACACTGTGAGAAAACTGGTTGTAAAATTGGCAGTAAGTACCAGACAAAAACATTCATAAAGAACATAAAAACAACAGTTTATTGTAATGGGGCAAACATTACTAGAACAACATTATATATTGTATTCTACTCAAATTAGAGTTGCTAGCAAATAGCTGTTGATATTTCACAATACAATATGTATAAAAAGTAAAAAATAATAAAATTATTAAAGATTAAGACAATTTGCACTCACAAGGGGAAAGAGAAGAGACTTCATCTTTTCCAAATGACTTCATATGAGACAAGAGTCGACTGAGTTGGGCTTCTTTTCATGAATATATATATATGTGTGTGTGTGTGTGTGTGCGTGTGCGTGCATGTATACATACATCATATTTCATTTTGTAGGCTATTTAAGTTTAACTTGTGAATAATTAGACACCACTGTGTGTTGCCCCTCCGCTGCTGTCATCAAATGCTCTCATGTCAGGATCCTTTTTTATAATATTATCCTTTCAGATCAATTTGTGGTCAAAATGGCCACATTCACATGAATGATGTGTAAATCTTTCTCCGTGTGTTTCTGAGACTGTAACTTTCTACCATTTATTTCCAAAAGATAAGACAAGCCAGTCAAACTAAACAGAACTAAAAAGTAAAACAGAAACGGAGTGTTCTCTGAATCTCTGTACAACTGCACATCGATATAAAATTTGTCAACAACCAATAAATCTTCATGTTTTTGATCCTGTATTCACTGTTTGTTACAGTTGATGTGGCATACTTTGCTTTATTTATGAATGACTAAATTGTGATTTCTACACAGGTTTAGCAAAAATGTGACTGAGTGCACCACCTATGTGTTGGAGAATGGTACAAACACTGGATGTAACCAGCGCTATACAAAAGTGTACACAACTGACAGGTTCAGTCAGTCATTTACTACGAAACTGGTGCATGGAAACAACACTTTTAAGAAGGAGCATAATCTTAAAATGAAAGGTATGATTATTTGCTGGCGTGCAACGTCACACTGGGTTACCCTTTTCAAAACAGTAAACCGCTTAATGAAGGAAAAATATTAACCTTGTATATTCTCTATCACTGAATGGTCTGTGTTATCTCCAGTCAAGTTAAATCCACCAACCAACCTGACTGTCCAGATGGGATCTGACAATAACCTGTGGTTTTTCTGGAACCAGACTTCTACAAGATGTGTAGAAAGTGAAGTTCAATACCGGGCCAACAACAAGATTTGGGAGGTAAGAATTTTTTTTTCCTGTTTGTCTTGTTTTTGTGCACATCTCCTTTCTTAACTCCATCTCATTATCCACAGGTTTCTAAAATCAATCTTGGGACCCAGAGCTACTGCATCAACTTGCCCTCTACCACTTCCCGGTATGAGCTGCAAGTGCGGAGCAAAATAGGGAACAGCTGTGGAGATTCTATTTTCTGGAGTGACTGGAGCGAGCCTGTGGTCTGGGCATCCACCAACAGCACAGGTAGACTAGCAAAATGTCTGCTGTGAAAAGTCCTATGAATTGAGTAACCACTGACTTCTACTGGCAAACAATAGAAACTGTTGGTGTGTTTGTTCCTGAACACAATACAGGTTGTAAATGAGTTTTCAAGGTCGTAAATATGATTCAGCCCATTTACAGCATATCACTGCCAATATTGGCAATAGGGCAACAAAAATGTTACGATGAATCTGCATCTTTTCTTACTCTTTTATGCTCTTTATGTGTACATTACAGTGAAGGTACAAGATTATAAATTAATTACAGTTCACCTCTTCCTCCCTCTACACTTGACAGACATAAGTACGATGAATTCAATGTCTGTGTGGACCCCGGTGCTGTATGTGTTGGGCACTCTCACCTTCCTCCTACTCGTCATGATGTTGCTGCACCATGAAAGGTGAGCTGGTCCAAATGTCATACGTAAATGACAGTTGTAGAGTGAGTTATTGTGTAGCCACAGAGTAATTATTCCTGTTTTATATATATTTACAGAATTAAATTCTGAATTGAATGAAATTGTTACTATGAAGCTATAAATTGTGTTTTATGAAAGAAAGAAGAAACAGTAGATGTAATGAATTTTGAAAGATATGTAAGATGCCAGTGACATGTTTTTTTTTTTTTTTTTTTTTAGTGAGTGAGGTCAAGTACAGAGAATTTCCAAGACAAGAAAAATTAGAAGTTAAAATACAATAACATAAAAATAAATAATATAAAATAAAAAATAACAGCTGACTAATAGCAGTACACACACGTGCGTGCACACACACACACACACACACACACACACACACACACATTTTCACTCAACTGAAGAGCTACTAGGAACAAAAGTAAAGAGCTGTTTTCTAATATGATCATCTACCTCCTGTACAGGCTCAGAATCATCCTCATCCCAGTGGTTCCCAAACCATCCCTCAACTCTCATGACATCCAGGTTAGTAGGATCCAGAGCTCTGTGCCACCTCTCTGACATTCTTACTCACACAAAAGGTTTATATTCACTTTCTTTTTCTTATTTGGCAGGACAAAAACGAGATTATGTGAGACAATTCAGAGATAGAGACATGCAAGCATTTAACCCTAACCCTAAATGCTAACATTAGCATGTGACCATACTCACAATGACAGTGCTAACAGAGTTATGCTGAGCATGAATATTGTATTTTTTTGTATTAATCATCTTACTTTAGTGTATTAGCATGCTAACATTTGCTAATCAGCACTAAACAAAAATTTTAAAGTTAGCCAACCAATAACCAAAGTTATCACAATTCATACTGAGATTAAAACTTCATGCCAATCCATTCAGTAGTCGTTGAGGTATTTTTTCAGTTTGGCTGAAGAGATCCACAATGCTTGTATTTAACTGATAAAAGCCCTGTTTGGTGGAATAGTGAGTGTATCATCATGTGAATTAATTATGAATTATGTGTTTTGTTTTTAAAGGAGTGGCTTCAACTCTCCAAAGGACTGAAAGAGAGGGCTAACTACAACGAGCGTGCCTGTCCTGTCCGTGAGTACTGCCATGTCTCCCAGTCTGACAGCGAGAGCTCTGACAGCTCCACCTGCTCTGTCACCACCGACCAAACTGACTGCTCCGTCTCCATCCCTGTGGACAAGTCAGACCTGTCAACCCCTTGTTCCTCTTCCACCTCCACAGTGTCAGCTGTGGAACCAGAGCAGATTTCTGTTTAGGAAGCATGGATACATGATTAATGGCTAATATTTTCTGTCACAGAGATATACATCCAAAGTTTCCTTATAAACAGTCCAAATCTCAGCTTCAATAGCAATTGGATTTTGCTTCAGTCAGGTCATTTTTTTTTTCTTTAAGTTCAGTTTTGAAGTTTTACTATTCTGCCTGAGCTTGGCAATATGTTACCTATATATGTACACCTTTTTCTTTTTTTTAATCTTTTTAACCTGCAAGACATATTCAGATGTATAATCACAAAACGTTAAAGTCTGTGTAAAGGCAATTCTGAGATTTCCTTCAAAATACATTAAATATGGTGGACAATAGTTGGTGAAAACATGTGAAAGATTTTGAACGATATATTACTGAAATGTGGTTAGAGGTTCAAAAGTTTTTCACCAGTTTTCAGTCCAGGATTTTGTGGGCGGTCCATAAAGGGTGGCCCGATGACACACTGAGGCCGCTGAGAGATAGAGATGAATTCATCTGGATCAGTGTTTCAAAGTTACTCATGTCATTTTCTGAACTCATCTGACACGTTTCAATTGCTTCACGAGGGGGCGGGACATCAGCACATTCAGCGGACACGCCCCCACAGTCCCGGAGCTGAAAATTAATTTTTACCTGATCTTAACACCTGATTTCATAAACTTGTCGATATTTTTAATCATTCATATTTGGCTGAATGGTTAATAACACTTTCGCCTTGGTCTGACAAACTCAGAACACATATTTATTCTTACTTTACACGGTGGTCTGACAAACTCAGAACACATATTTATTCTTACTTTACACGGATTATAATCCAAATAGACTTGCTTATATACTGCACTATACAGTTTCAGATTTACACACTCTGGCATTGCCCAATTCAAGGCCAAGTTTCTGTAAAGGGTTTGGAAATTGTAACGTATAAATTATTGGCTTTATTAATGCCTCAAAGTATTTTTTTTTAATAATGATTATAAAATAATTAATGGTTAAGAAGATTTGCTTACTAAGGCTATATCTGCAACTTTGGGATTGCCAAGTCAAAAAAAAAAAAAACCTTTTTTTATCTAGCTAGAAAAGTTTTGCAATTGACCAAAATCTATTTTAAATATTACTACTAATATTTTAACTGCAGAATTGCTGCAAGCGAAAAATGATTCCTAATCTATTGATGGACCAGTATATTCATAACTATGTTACTGACAAACGACCAGTCAAAGGGAGTCTTCATAACCTCTGTCCTTTAATAGATTTTTTCCACAGCAGCTGTTTTGACATGAAGTAGGAGGGTAAGACACAGGTGTTACCAATGATACTAATCTACACAGCATTAGTAAATAATTGATCATGCAGTAATGAAGCCATTAGTTACTAGCTCTAAACCCTGGAATAAAACGTGCCTCTTTGGATAGTAACACCACAACATATACACACTCAACACTCAGAGGATATGGTTTAATGTTTTGATATATGCTTACTAATATAACTGAAAAGCGCTTTTAGATCAAATGTATTATTATTATTATTAGCCACATGTGTTTTGTATATTAATATCTTTGATTGTAGGCATCGCTTTTCAGTTTAGTTGGACTTTTTTGTTTTTAAACTGACTTGTATTTTAGAGTTTGTTCAGGATCCATTATATCTGCTGTTATCAAAGCTGACTGCACTCCTTGCTGTGCTTTTCCGTGTATGTTTTAGACAAATAAATAAACATATCTCGTTACGTAAAAACTTCTGTGACATTATTTGTATAACTGTAACGAATTAGGTAACCTAATTGAATGTGCCCTTTCCAGTTATGTCACTGTCCAATAGAGGGAGCACAGTGTCCCACACACTACGGAACTGAGTCAACGCATTTTTCAGATTCAAGAAGGGTAGGGCGCAGGGCGGCTGGCCCCGCAAGAACAGAGCGACACAAGTCCACTACTTCCTTGAGCTGAACGATCAGCTGTTACAATTAATTGATGTCTTCAGATGAGATTTAATATTTTGATGTGCATTTAGTTGGTTTGACGCTAATTCGCCGTTGGTCGTCCAAAAATTACAACCCGACAAAATGTCAGAGCCTTCGGTGGCCGACACTCGCCGGTTGAATTCTAAGCCCCAGGACCTGACGGATGCTTACGGTCCCCCCAGCAATTTTCTGGAAATAGACGTTTATGATCCACAAACCGTTGGAGTTGGACGGAACCGTTACACAACTTACGAAGTTCGCATGCGGGTAGGTGTTTGAGGAGCATGCCAGAGCACCTTGTTGCAGCATTAGCTTTTCTGAGCTAAACGGTATTTACGGTGTTGTTGCTAACCAGTTAGCATGTTTAGCCGCTTTGCCGAAGTCAACACCGGGACGGGGCTGCGACGGCCACGTTAGGCGCTTAGAGTAGCTCAAGATGGCGCGCCAGCAGAAATCAAGACCCGGGGACAGCCAGCGGCCTGGTTCGTGTTCGAAGAGGTGGAAGTTATGAGAGCTTATCGTATAGCCTACTCAGTGAAAGCACAACTTTAATGCAAAGCCACGTCACCTATGTACAGTTCACATCATAGTTAACGTATGTGAACATTTTGAAACAGAATGATGCACAAAGTGAAGCTAACTGCTACTCACACTCAAGAAAGTGAGGACAAGTTTAAAATGACTTCTCTGTTGAGCTGAGTAACAACCAGTTCGTTTGTCGGCCTCGTTAATAAACATTAAACAGATGTTACTACCGTTTTTCGGTCAAACGTACGAGTGTCGTTACATAAACATTACGTAGTGGGCAACGCTAACAGTGTCAGTAGTTTTCTAGAAAATGCTGTCACTGAAGTTTATTATTTTTCATTAAATAATAAGAGAACCGACATTAACAGTAGTAATGAGAGGAGTAGTAAGATGGACTTCCTCGTCTCGTTGACTGACAGTTAAGCTTAGTTACCTAAAATCCCTGACACAGCAACGTTTAAAGAACATTTGAGGAAGCTCACGTTGTGTAATCCAACTTATTTAGGGACGTGTCAGCCATGGATGATATGTGTTCCTCTTTCTCTGAGTCTGTGGCTGTCTCCAAGAAGAGCTGTGTCCTTTCAACACAACATTAAGAGAGCCACGGAGGTGTGATCGTTTCCAACCAGACCAGTTCAACTAATAAACACCAACTTCCTCCTGAAAGCATTGTGTCATCATGTCCACTCACTGTCTCCTGACTCTCCAGCTGTCAGTTGGGAGGGTCACCCCTCTGTAACCCTTGAAACACAGAGAAACATGCTGAGTCTTTTTATTCAAACTGCAAACCTTTCAGCATTCTGTTCACGTGTGCTTGGCGAGAATCTTTTAATTGTATTTCAAATAGAATCGTGAAACTGAAGCTTTGTATGCACAGACATATTTCTGGACCAATAACACTAGTGTTAAAACATGAATTATTATATTGAAGGTAAATTGTCTGCTGCTCCAATGTGATGATGTGTTGTTCCTCATTCCTTAAAGGTCCAGTTTGTAAGATTTAACCTGCTCTATTCACAGAATATGACACAAAGAATATTTTCACTGATGTTTTCTCACCTGAAAATAAAAAGGAACAGTTATGTGTTTTTACCTTGGCCCTTTATATCAACTCACACTGTGGGTCCTCTTCCACAGAGGCCACCATGTTGAACCTCCATTGTTCTGCTGCAGCCCAGAACAGACAAACTGAATGCTGCCTCTCGATAGGGACTTAAATGCTTTCCATGTTTTGTGGCAACTACAGTTTCTCCTTCATGCTCAGAAAGAGAGGGTGAGGTGAAGGTGTTGTAATCAGCAATTACAGTGTTAGATGGCTAAGTGCTGCACACTGGTCCTTTAAAGTCATTGTACATGGAATATTTATGGGCTTTGAACTATTAGGACATAACTAGCCTGTCATTTCTCTTTATTTGCTGACATTCTGTAACTTAAACGATTAATCTGTTGCCTCTAATATAATTGGCCACCACCAATTGCAACTGTAGACGTTTACACAGAAAAAAAGTGTAACTGTATTCTCACCTGAATATACTGTTCTAATTGTTGACTTTCATGCTAGCAGTTTAGTCCAGTTATGGCAGTTAGATATGTTTGTTTTTGTCATGAAACACATTTTGTCAATATCTTTTTGTTTTGTTTGTTGTCCTCTGTTTGTGTAGACAAACCTTCCCATTTTTAAACTGAAGGACTCATGTGTGAGGAGAAGATACAGGGACTTTGAGTGGTTAAAGAATGAGCTGGAAAGAGACAGTAAGGTGAGTGAGCAGTAATGCTATGTTTGAGGCTGTCTTTCAAATAGGCTGGCTGCTGCAAACTAGTGATTACAATGATCCAGTAAGTGACAGTGTTACAGGTGGAGATATAGATTCATGACTAAACTAAGCAGTGGGATTACACTGTAGCTTTTTCCACTGTGTTGATGTTTCTTTTACTTGTGTTGACCGTGGACACCCTCAGATTGTAGTACCATCTCTGCCGGGCAAAGCCCTAAAGAGACAGTTGCCATTCCGTGGAGATGATGGCCTTTTTGAGGACTCGTTCATTGAGGAGCGGCGATTGGGCCTGGAGCAGTTCATCAACAGGTAAGACAATTCAGTTTGTGTTTTAAATATAAAGCATGTTTTCTATCCACAAGATGTGGATACTTAACTTATACATACTATATACTTATACATAATATAACTTAATCTACATCGAAGTGTCTACGAGTGTCAATTACCTGATCCATTGCATTTCACCAGCCTTTATTAAAGTATTTCAAATACGTCTGTTGGGGTGTCCATTAGCTCAGTTGGTAGAGCATCTGCCCCATGTTCGAATCCGACTTGCAGGCCTTTGCTGCATGTTGTTCCCTATCTCTCTCCCCACGTTCCTGTCACTCTTCAGCTGTCTCTATCAAAAAAAGCTTGAAAAGACCAAAAAAAGTCTTTAAAAGAAAAATTGCATCTGTTGTCTATCTGTGCATCTGTTGTCTTTAGAATTGCAGGTCACCCCTTGGCCCAGAACGAGCGCTGTCTTCACATGTTCCTGCAAGAGGAAAGCATTGACCGTAACTACATTCCTGGAAAAGTACGACACTAGTGTTATTGAGGGAGGTGGGGTGTAGGTTTGATTGTCTCTGGCCTTTCTCTTGCCTCCCCTCTTTTTTTAAATCTTTCTCTCTTTCTGTCTTTTTCTCCAGCCGTCTCTCTCTCTCTGTGTGTATAACATTGTAAAGTCAGATTCAGTTGAAGTATCTTCTTCTACTTTACATCAGAACATGTTGATAATGTTTCAAACAACTCAGTGAAAACACCTCACTAGTTGTAATTGTATCGATTGACCAGAATAAAAGTAATGTACGATACATTCAGTCTTTCCCCAACAAGTGTCATATATTTATGGTTGTAATATAATGTGAATAAAGTAGAAAAATGTCTAAATATCTGTGTGCCATATATGTGTACCATAGGACTACACAAGGCTGTAAATGAGAGTACTGATCATGTTTTGTTCTCTTTGTTTTTGTTGTTTTTTAGGTATGAATGAAGTAAGTTTTTTACTTTATCCTGTCTTCAGGAGCTTTCTGGAAGTTGAAGGGGGTTGCATGGGCACTGTAAAGACCAAAGGCAATAGTTCACAAATAACTTTGGAAACTGTCAGAGGAGATCGGATTGCAATATTCTAAATGTGCCACACAGCCCCTGGTTGTCGTGAATCAGCTGTTTCTCACAAAATGGCTTGCAAAGGTTTCTCAATCCAGCAGTGGAAACACAAACCATCACTAGTGTTCTGAGTTATGTGAACTATTGTTTAATGGGAATGAGTACTGTTATATCACCATTGACTAGAGCTGTTCTTGAAACATTTCCTCCCAAACTAATTCTGATACATCGTCATTATCAACTGCATGGCAAACTTGCACGCTTCCTTTGCAATATATGTGTGTCAGTCTTGCAGACAGTTCATTTTACATGGCTTCGATCACCATCATGTTGTCAGTCTGTTGATTTAGATCTTTATTTCCCCAAATTCATTATTTCTTTAGACTGTGTCTGAAAAACTAAGTAAATATCGATATGTCCTGCTTTTTATGTTTAATTTACACCTGTCCACTGCATCTGACTCTACCAATGATATCCAGAGTTCATTAGATACAGTTTATGTCTAATGACCTCAGTGAGTATGTACATTAAGCAGCAAACATTGCATTACTGCATGTCATTCACATTCAAGTCTTAAAACACACAAATGAAATCATAGCATGTCTTCCACAAAACATCTGCACTGCATGATGCTTATGATGAAGTCTGATGCATGGGAGCCCTGAGCAGCAAATATCTGTCTAGTCCTGACACTGTTTCATGAAA
This sequence comes from Larimichthys crocea, assembly GCF_000972845.2. Lineage (NCBI taxonomy): Eukaryota > Metazoa > Chordata > Actinopteri > Sciaenidae > Larimichthys > Larimichthys crocea. The sequence goes on from NW_020857324.1 coordinate 197,148, forward strand.
ACTGCATGCAGTACTGTGTGCTGTACCATGCTTAGCTCATGTTAGTCCTCAGATCATTTCTTTTACCAGCCTGCCTGAAAAGGAATCAGTTACATTTAAGTCCAGAAAGTGTCGATATAAATATAAAAATACACAAGTATGCAACTGTGTTGAGTCATTTAAATGATTTTAAAGACACACCACAGTCTCACAACTCTGTTGACTAACTGACTTTTTGTAGACCGTTAATGCCCAGGCAATTCTAATAAAACCAAACAAGAGAAACATTGTACATGTAGAAATTCTGCAAGTGTACAAAGCATAGAAGTCCAGAGCCACAGTCATTCCTCATATTGTCATAATATCCTGATATTGTGCCAGTCCATTAGTCAGTGCATCAGTAGAGTCTGTCCAAAGAGACTTGCAGCACTGATCAAACCCACTGACACCTTGAACGTATCTGTATATAATTTCTCATGTTTACTGTCTGTCTCTTTTTCTCTCTTATTGCAAAGACAATACAGACTGCTGCACCTGCCCCATGTACATTTATTTCTACATCACTTCATTTAAAAAGCTGGTGGAAAGGTCAGAAGTGAGAAGTGTCAACGGTGTAGGGAAAACAGAACTATGGCTCCTGGACAAAACTAAGAGATCCAATCTATAAATTGTTTGATGTTATGTCTTTATTCAGTCATTCCACATACTGTATGTACATTATTTTCATTCAGTCATCAGTGAGAAAGAAAACATGTTCCATATATCCTTTTGTCATAGCTAGATTTTTTTTACAATGATTGTTTTTTCTGAATGTGTTTTAATTGATTTGATCAACTTTCAAAATGAGGGTAATTTCCTGCTTTGATTAAACTTTTCTTTCGCTAGCAGAGATGTGATTTTGATGACAACCTCCCAAAGTCGAGCAACATGTAGCATCGTGAAAAAGACAGTCATTCCAATCAGAGTATTTGCCCTTAGTTTTCTGTTCCCCACATGCTCTTACACAGGATGAACTGTTTTAACTCTGCTGTCTCACTTCCATCATCATGCCCACACTTTGACCGTGTGTTGTCAGATCAGCTATTGAAAATGTTATGTTAGGTAAATAACCATATCTAAGCACTGTGACAAGAGGTTCATTATATGAACAATATTTCATTGTTTAAAGGCATAATCAGCATCTGGTTTATTGATCTGAAAAGGCTTATTCTGCGCTTATTTTCAGCTGTTTAATTCTTTCTATCAATATTATTGTGAAGTGTATTAATACATGTTATCATTGCATTTCCACTATGGGTGACAAGGAACTTCCTTGTCAATGTCCAATTAAATTTCCTGCTGCCTGCTGTCTACATGTCTCTTTTCAGTTTTAATGAGGAGAATCATTCAGCAAAACACCTTTTAGTCTGCGAAAAGTGCATCACTGAAAGTTACTTAGATCAGAGAGTCATGGGAGCTGGATGAACGGCTGCAGACTGGCGGATGACCTAATTTATCAATGAAATGGAAAAGAGCACGTAGGGGAACATTCACAAAAATCTTTCAACTTGTACATGCAGATTTGACTACATTTAAATATTTAACTCTTGAGCCTCACTAGAGATTTTTTTGTCCTATTCATTTTTGATAATGTAATCATTTTGGCTGGCAAATGCAAACAACGAATCTGGCCAAAGTTTCTGTCGAATGTTGGAATGTCATTGTAAGATCCTCAGATGTTAAATCTGTAATAAAACTGTACACCCAACTCCCTCCTATTGTTAATCCCACATCCAGATTACTACATAAAACCATGCATTTTACACATAATATATTTATTGCATAGATTTGGTGCCAAAATTGTTGATTTCACTTTCTACCATATGGAGTCATATTGAAGAAAATGTATGGATTTTTAAAAATTCATTGGTTCATATTTACATATCACTGCTGGCAATACACATGGAAAATTATGTGTACGTCTGTTGAGTTGTATGAGAGTTGTGTGGATATGAAGAAATGTGTGTGTGTGTGTGCACATGGCAGCTGTAGTGCTGTAGTGGTCGTGGGATGAAAATTTCTGGTTTAAATGGAGACATTTCGCCCAAAATGTGATCAGAGGGATTTTATTTTTAAATCAAGTAAAGTAATGTCTATTCTGTCCCATCACAGTTTCATGATGACCCAAAAATATTTTTACACTTTGGGCAGAACTTAAGTTTCATTTGGACTTTCCAATAGAGTGATGTTGACGCACCACTGGAGAGAGTAGACAGTAAAAGCAGTTTGAAAAGTCGTTCTTCAGTCTGTAGTTATAGAGCAAATACCCGTGTGAACATTCAGCGCAGAAAATTAAAGAGAGGAAAGGGGTTTTAGGTTTAACCACACGCCAACAGGTGCAAACTTCCTCCAAACAAATCAAACTCAGTATTTTATAAAGCAGCAAATTGAAAATCAGAAATGAAGAATGAACTAGTTCTTTTTTTAGACTTGAAGTTGTTTGTGAGTAAACACTAAAATCTGTATTTGTTAAGCATTAATGGTTCTCAGTCACCAGCTGGAGGCTGTTCTTGGTTAAGTTGTTTCTGTGAGAGAGATATTAGATATTGGCTGGTACAGGTGCCAGTGATTGGTGATCGGCCCCAGAAATCCTGATCAGACCATCTTTAATAGTATTAACTAAATATTCAGTAAAGCCATAGCACAGATAGTATTCTATGTTTTAAAATGTATGACAGGACATCTATGGGACTTTTTTACCGTGTCATAATCTTTCGTACCTTTACAGCCAATGTGTCTATGATTAAATTGTTTCTAAGAGCACAAACTTATTCAGAGATTAAGCTTCTCAATTTTGTTATGTAAGTACACCAGACTGATGCTTTGGGGGACAAAACTCTGGACCCGAGAAGGTCCGAGGTCCACCCACTACAGTCAATCCTGTGAGAAACATTGTAACATTATTGATTTATTTGTCATATTTGTCAACGTCATTACTGTGATTAGAGGTAAAACTTACTGCTTCAAATGAAACCAAACTTCACAAGCACTCCAAGAAAGTGACCTTCTCTAAAAAAATTTGATACCCTGAACCTCCAAGAGTTCATCTAAAAAAGCGCACACCCAGCAGTCTGTAAATCCTGCAGCAGGTTTACTGAGAAGGCTGTGAGCATGCCTCACCTCAGAGACCTGCTGGATATACAGTACATGTTAGCTACCTGTGTGGGCTGCATCCTGTCTGGTCTCGGTCTCAATACACTCTAGTCTTGGTCTTGACTTTGTCCTGGTTTATGTGAGTACAATACTGTTATTTGCTAATTATTTACAGATTGTTATAATCCAAAACAACAATTCCCTCCTTCCAGTCATAAGTAGTAAAATATATAATATTTATGTGTGTGTGCATGCGTGCGTGTGAGTGTGAATGTTTTTTGTCTCTGTGTGATGAAGTGGTGACTTGTCCAGGGTGTACCCTGCCTCTGGCTCCAAGTCAGCTGGGATAGACTCCTGCCCCACAGTGACTGATGAGGAGAAGCGTTTACAGATTGCAGGTTGAAGTTTGTGTGTTTTTCACCACTAAAACAACAGTGGCATTATGTAAACACACTTGCATTTAAAGGGTTAACAGGGTTAGTTTCAGGAAAAGGGTCGTTTTTGTCCATAATGTTTGAAAAGGAAACTTTTATTTCAAATTTTACAAAAAATAATCAATCAAAATCAATGTTGCTAATCAGTGACATATCCCACACTGTGATAAAAAAGTCTTCTTTACATTTAGTGTTTGATTAAAACCAGCAGTGACATTATGTAAACAAACAAAAATTTAAAGGGTTAAAAAGTGAGACTTAAAGATTATTCATGTTTTCTGACTTACAAAACCTCAAAATCACAGAATTTTCATCATTACCACCAAGGTGCTGTTGAGTCCATCTTAACTCAAACTGCTTCACTTTGATAAGTTGATGACAGTAACTCTCAGCTGCAGCTCTACAGTGCAAAGTAAAGTTTCAATGGAGGGAAAATTCAAAGTGAGAAAAAAAACAAAAGACCTCCTGGTCTCCTCAAAAAGAGTCCCAGACCAGCAGTGTGTTAACTTGTTCTTCATCTTTTACTAATGGGAATGTTAATAATGCACATACCAGGTTTTATGTACGACTGTACATTATCAATACTTAATCTTACCTAATAAACAAAAAGATTTAACCTGAGCACAGTCTTATGCAGCAGAAGGGAAGCATCATAATAAACACAAGTCGTGGCACTTCAGTGGCAACACAGTTTTTTTTGTTTCACTAAACATGAATCTTAAAGTCCTCTAATCTTTTTCTTGTTGTAGTTCACCATCAGGAAATACAGGGATTAACAGGGGAAGAGGAATTCTAGACACAGGTGGATTAAAACTGCCCCATAATAAAGATCTCGTGATGTAGATCTTGACCTACAAGTGATCCAAAGTAGACATGATTGTAATTGGACACAATTGTGGATTCCACATGAATTAAAATAGGAATTATAAACTGTAGATTTATAGTGTTGTATATGTTGCACTGGACAACACAAGGCTCCCTGTATGATGACATTTTTTAAATGTATAGGCACCCTGGGATACATACACTGACCCTGACCTTCCTTATCAGTGAGAGCAGTGACCTACAAAACCACAGAGCTTTGATGTCCCAAGTAATGAAAGTGGGCAGACAGGATGGGCACAGAGCGCCAAGGCAGAGATTAGGTGGTGTTTTGTTAGTAGTTCTAACACTGGAGCCCAGTGTGGAGCTATGACGCTTGCTGTGTTTGCAGAGACATCAAGTTGGGTTAGCTTGATAAAGTGGAAGTAAATTGAAAGAGCAACCCAAAGCAGTGTGACTGAGCAAGGACAAAAGGTGAGACGAGTCAATACTATCAGATACCATCAGACACCATCAGACAAAGAGAGATGGGTGGAGAGGGAGAAAATGAAATTTACAAATTCATTTTATCTAAAGTTACCTTGGATTACAGCCCAAGGAACAAAAAAACATCCAGCCTTTCCCAGGATCAAAAACAATAAAGAACCCAAATTCAAATCTTTACACAAGGATTCATAATGACCAACGACTATTAACTACTAACTACTAACACTAAAACAGATGCAACTGAATGGCTTACTGTGGTCAAAAGTCAGTATGGCTCATGATTTCTCTTTATAATTTCTTTTTGTCAGCACAAACTCTGGTACACATACAGTACTGTACTACAGTTCCTTGATGAAATGTGAACATGGTATGACTAAAATGAATCACTCGTCTACAGACAAAATGATGTGTTCCTTTGCATGCTTTGGATTGACCTGGCAAAGCTGGCTAAACCCAAAGTCAGTTGTCAAAGTAACATCCATGGTGCATATTCATAAAAACAAAAGAATGTTGAACCAAATCAGAAGGGGTCAATAACAGCCATATCATTTTTAATTATACTGGGAAACAATTTTTAAAACATTTTTTGTTGAATTAGATTTTTATGCTGATTAAAACTAAAATTGGCATGCTGATTCCAAAAATGCAGTCATTTTCTTTCTAGCACGTCAAGTTTTCTCTCCACAGCTTACCCTCCAGATAAGCAAAATTCTACTGATCAGCTGTAGTAAGACTTGCCAGCTGGTTACAATTGGACTCAACTACAGCTACATGGCAACTTGTTTGTGCAGTCACAATTGAGAAAGTGCGGTGAGAGGTGTGTGCAGCTCCCAATAGTTCAGTACTATCAATATCTGCAAACAGAAAGCTTGCATAGTAGAATGAAGAGGATTTGTGCTGGCTTTCATCTTCACCTTGTAACCATGGGCATACCACTGTAAGTTCTATTTGGTTTGATGCTGTTTTTGTAGTTTTCAAGCTGCACCACCAAGGTGTTTCTTATAACTATCTACATCTGGCATAGCCAGTGACCTCCAGGAAAGGTCACTCGATGACAACTACGAACAGTGTGGTGACGACAGTGGACAGCTCGGAGAGACAGCACTCGGAGCAGCAAGGATTAGCACCCCAAGCTGCAGCTCCCGCGAGGGAGCACCCAACTAAGCTACTCTCTGAAACCTACAGCGACAGGCATAGGGAGGAAGACCTTGGTCCTTGCAAAGAGCTAATTATACCACCTCTACCCACCAGCCAATTTAACACCAAAGAGCCAACGCTGGCAGAGGTCAGGTACACAGTCAGGGCTGCACGGACCAGCAAAGCACCAGGGCCGAGTGGGGTGCCGTACAAAGTATACAAGCACTGCCCGAGACTGCTGCAGAGGCTGTGGAGGATCATCAGGGTAGTATGGTGAAGAGACAGGGTAGCCAAGCAGTGGAGGCATGCCGAAGGTGTCTGGATACCGAAGGAGGAAAACGCAAGTGACATCTCGCAGTTCCGAACCATCTCACTGCTAAGCGTAGAGGGCAAGATCTTTTTCAAGATTCTTGCCAACCGCATGACCGATTTCCTCCTGAAGAATTCCTACATTGACACCAGCGTGCAGAAGGGGGGAGTTCCAGGTGTGCCAGGCTGTGTTGAACACAGGGACGGACTGGCAATCTGACATACCGTGCATTTGTTTAGGCTAGGGCGCACGGTGCACGCCGCATCTGTGGTGCACGAGAAAAAAGTTCGCCTCGGGGGGGGGGGGGGGGGGCACACCAACAAACTACAGCTCCCATTCTCAGGCCTGAGAGAGGAGTTCAAAGTAGCAAGAGCCAGGGAGGTGTTACTGTACAGAGACTCATCCGACACCAGAGTCTCCTCTGCAGGCATAGAGGTCAGGACTGGAAGAAAGTGGCGAGCGCAGGAGGCAGTCCAGCTGGCAGAAGCAAGGTTGCAGCATGGTGTGCTAGTAGGCTCGGTAGTGGTTGGGCGAGCGGGACTCGGCTGCCATAAAACACCACGCTATGACAGAGCCCAGGGAACGGGATAGACGGCAGATGATCCAGAGGGAGGTCCGAGCAGAGGGAGGTGGAGGAGGAGTGGCGCAGCAAGACTGTGGCCATGCGCCAACAAGGGACGTGGACAAATTGGGACCATGCACTGACTCAGAAGATCACCTGGTCAGAACTTTGGAGGTCAGAGCCAGCAAGACTCAATTTCCTTAACCAGTCAGTGTATGATGTCCTCCCGAGTCCATCAAATCTGCATTGCTGGGGTCTAGCAGAAACACTATCATGTCCACTGTGCCCTGCAAAAGGATCGCTGGAACACATCCTGAGCTGCTGTCCGAAAGCACTGGGAGATGGGAGGTACCGATGGCACCATGACCAGGTGCTGAAGGCAGTAGCTGACACCATCTGTGCCGGAATTAGGCAAAGTAAGCACCAGCTCCCAGCAAGGCCAAACATCGCTTTCGTCACGGCGGGTGGGAAACCTCAGTCACAACTAGAGGTCCCTGCTGGTCTTTTATCCACAGCAGGCGACTGGCAGCTGAAGGTGGACCTGGGGAGGCAATTGAAGTTTCCAGAGCACATCACCAGCACAACACTCAGGCCAGATATGGTTTTAACATCGGAGAGTTCGAAGCAAGTGGTGCTACTGGAACTAACAGTCCCCTGGGAAGACCGGATTGAGGCAGCTTACGAGAGAAAGAAGGCAAAATATCTGGATCTGGTGGAGGACTGCAGGCTTAATGGGTGGAGGGCCCGCTGTGAGCCAGTTGAGGTTGGCTGCAGGGGATTCCCAGGACAGAGCCTGCACCGAACACTCAGGCTCCTTGGAATCAGGGGGGCGCAAGAGAGGAAAGCTACCTGAAACATCAGTGAGGCAGCCGAGAAAGCCTCTAGGTGGCTGTGGATAAAAAGAGGGGAGACATGGTTTAGTGCGCTGCTTAGACACAAACCGGGGTCTGATCAGCCCTGGCTGGGTCGCCCAGGTGAGGGTGTCTGATGATCTAAGACCCGAAACACCCTGTGACCCTGGATTCATCACTGAGGATGTATCCAAGCTGCACCACCAAGGTGTTTCTTATAACTGCTCCTGCTACTTCTCGTCATAAATGCCTAAACAACCCTGACTCCTTTTGCTCTATTTGTGGTAGTTTCACCATTCCAAGTCAGAGGGCAAACATCAGTGCATTTGTCAAACAAGCACATTTTGCATATTTTAAAGTAAAACTCGGTGATCAAGACAAGCCATGGGCAGGCGCGCAGATAGGTTTGAGAAACTGGGGGGGACGAAGCTGCCCCCAATGCCCCCCCCCCCCCCCGGCTGCCAGCCTGACACCCACTCTCACACTATAGTGCTCCTAAGTGCTGTCCAAAAAATCCCCACCATAGAACACAAAACATTACAGTAGCAGCTTTTTAAGAATGAATACATGAACATGGCTCAGCGGTAAGAATTCCTTGCGAGTAGTCACATGAAATGGAATAATGCAAACACCATGGACCCCTCTCAACTGACTGATAATGAAACCATCGGTCCTGCTAGCCTACAAGGCTGTGTAGATACTATTGTCAAAATCGCGCAGAAGTGGTGAATTGTACACTTGAGACACACGGCCATCGCTTTAAGTGTTTGTTTTAAGTGTGTGAGTTTTTAGAAGAATATAGATACAAAAATGCCCGTCTGTATTAGCACAATAAAAATACAATTTAGCGCAAATGAGCAGAACCTTCTTCAGGGAATGCTTCAAAACAACCAAATGAGCTCAAGTCAATGTGTCGCAGCAGTGGGCAAAATGAATAACCAAACGTCCTACCTTAAAACGTTGTCTTGATACCATGACTTCTTGCGATTATTCCATTTTAATCCACAGGACACAACTGCACTGCTAGCGAGCCATGTTGACTAAGCAGCTAGCGGTCCAAGTGATCAGTTGGTAACCGTGGCAACCAAAGTCGACGACGACTCCACACTCTTTGCTGCACAGTCCAAACGAGTCACTTGCTTGATGCGTACGCGTTGTTACACACAACGCATGCACATCAGCACACACCTCAGTAAACCAAATATTATGTTAATTCATATTTTGGTTTCCTCGTGATGCTTGAATCAGAAGATTTGAAGAAGACAAAGTTTAAAAAAAAAAAAAAAAACGTTAAGCTACATAAAAGTGGGTGGGACGGATCTACGGTCATTCAAAAGTGGGGGTGTCATGACACACCTGACACACCCACTATCTGCGCCCCTGGCCATGGGCCCCTCACAAAGTGTGCAAGCAGTGTGTCAGTTTACGGATGTGGACCAAAGGAACATGTGAAAAGTTGGCATTTGGTATCCCCATGGTTTGGCCAGAGCAAAAAGATCATTGCACAGACTTTTGTTTAGTGAAAACATCAGGTTTAAACAAGAACAATAAAAGTAAAATAGATCTCCTAATCTACCGTCAGCTATATTAAATCAAATCAAATCAAATCAGTTTTATTTGTATATGTATTGGACAAGTCCTCTGTCACAGTTAGACATGGCATTGAATTTAATGCTGAAGGATTCACTTCCTTAAAGTTGGCTACAGCACTATCAGATAAACATCTGCTGTAGGAGTTTCTGCACAAAGGCTTATAGTCCAGTAGTATGAACTCAAAGGTTATTAAACAATGGTCGGTCAGACAGAAGAGGATTCTGTGGGAAGACAATTAGATGATCAATTTCAATGCCATATGAGAGAACAAGATCAAGAGTGTGGTTCAGACAATGATTTACACTCTGACAGAAGCCGATTGAATCTAATAAAGAGATAAACACAGTACTAAGACTATCATTGTGGTTGTCCACATGAATATTAAAATCACCTACAATAATTACTTTATCTGTTTTAAGGATCAAGCCTGATGCAAATTCTGCAAATTCAGATAAAAATTCAGAATAAGGACCAGGAGCTCGATATACTGTAACAAATCAAATTGGCTGCGATGTTTTCCAGGTTGGGTGAGTGAGGCTAAGAACAAGACTTTCAAATGAATTATAATTTAGTTTAGGTTTAGGATTTATTAATAGACTTGAGTCAAATATAGCTCCAACTCCACCACCTCGACCAGTACTGTACCAGTACGGTGTGTCGCTGAGCGGGGAAAATCTGTTTGAAACGTGGAGCGGTTGGTGGTGTACCGTGGGCTTCAGTTTGGGGCTATGCCTCCTTCGAACAGTCACCCAGCCTCCCGGCTGCTCGGGAACTACCGGGGGACGGCTAGCTGAAGCTACCTGTGGCTGTACCGCACCGGCTACTGGGGACTGGCTAACTATCTGAGCTACTGACTGTTCGGTGGTGCGGTACCGTGCCTCTAACTCACTGACCCTCGCCTCCAAAGTTACAAATAAACTACACTTATTACAAGTACCGTTATCAATAAAGGAGGACGAGGAGTAACTGAACATGTGGCACACTGGACAGGAGAGAGGAGGAGAGGAGAGAGCAGGAGAGGAGAGAGGAGGAGAGGAGAGAGCAGGAGAGGAGAGAGGAGGAGAGCAGCGAGACGCCATTGCTATAGCTAGGCTAGTTAGTGTGGCTAACAGAAACTGGTGAAACTAGCAGATTGTGGTTACTAGAGTTAAGAAACCTGTTCGTGGACAGACAGAACAAATCAAAGGATAGTGCAGAGATAAGTAGATAATCGCTGATGTGAGAAATATACGAAAATCTGTTCAGGTGAGGAGAGCAGAGAGCACCTGGCAGCAACACCGATAACCGGTAGTGACACAATATGTTACCGTTAAGCACGTCGTTGTAATACATATTACTATTTTGAAATCAATCAAAACTGCTGCTTTTCTTCCAACATCAAAATTCACATATATAAAAAGTAGTGCTGTCAAAATTACCGCGTTAATTTTGTCGATTAATTTTAAAGAATTAACGCGTTAAAAAAAAATTACGCAATTAACGCGGTTTTGTTTACTTCCGGTGGCGGCCGCCATTTTGGATGTGGCAAAGTAGAGCTTTGTTTCCCAGATATATTAGTCTGTGTGTGAATGGGTGTATAAGAGGCATTAACTTAAAGCCCTCACGGAGACTGCGCCCTGGGCGGTCGCCCACATTGCCCATAGCTAAAACCGGCCCTGCTTGTTTTAGTTTACGGGCAGATCTGCCACATCCAATATAGCGGACACGTTAACGCATCGCAGCAACGGACCAATCTGCTCAGTGAGGCGTCTGTGTATATGTCTATGATCTATCCTAACTAAAGGAGAGTCTGTGCATATATGTCTATGATCTATCCTAACTAAAGGAGAGTCTGTGGTGTAAAGATGGATAAGGACGGACTTTTAGGGGGAACATTTCATTTTAAAAAGTTGCCCGACGGCTCGTTGGACAAAAACAAGGCAATTTGCACAGTTTGCAAAGCCGAATTTAAATTCCACAGAAGTAACACGACTTTAACATATCACCTCAAAGCAAAACACCCAGTCTACACTACAGGAGTGTGGCACTCCTCAGTATATTTCCTCATTCTGGCTTTTTTCTGTTTGCACTGTGCATATGTGCACCTTAAGCCAATAACATGAATGAATTTCATATACTTTATCTGAGTTTATTCTACATTAATTTGATCATTTTACATAAATAAATATTCATTATAAGCTTCAGTCTCAGAAAAATGCATTTAATTTATTGATACATTTATTGATAGATTAATCGCGATTAATCGCGATTAATTACAGAAATTTTTGCGATTAATTAGTTAATTTTTTTAATCGATTGACAGCCCTAATAAAAAGATGAATACCTTTAGATTAAAATTTAGATTTAAGATTATTTATGGAACTTGATTAAATGTATTTTCTCCAAATTTCCTCGCAGTGCCTTGCAACACATTTCTTGTAGTTCAGTAAATCCCTAGTTTCTAATAATGAAACTCCATTACAAAACTGTGTGTTGAGACACATTTCTTTGTAAATATGCAACACTAAAGCACCATGTCAGCAAAAAAGAATTTGAACTATCATTCACTTGTCATTTCTATCTGTCTTGTAGAGGAGCTATGTCAAAATGGTTTAACCTATAGTTCGTACATGAATGGCAGCCAGAGTTTGAATATTTCACTCAGCATAAACATCATAAAGCTTTAATGAAGAGTTTGAACAAGCAGATACAGAATTAGATCCTGTGAAAAAAAGATGACTGTAAAAGAAAAATTATTTATACACTTTATACACAAGTAATGGATCATTTTCGCTTTGCTATATTGTCTTGCAACACATTTCCAGTATCTCAGGATGTTTTAATTTATAATACTGAAAATACATCTGTTGGTTTTTGGTTGGCATGAAAACTGATGGCGACACTCAATGTGCTGCATTAGCAAGTCCAGTACCCCAGTTCCTTTTTGGATTATAAAATTTAAAATAAAAATAAAAATAAAATATTTGGACAGAAACATATTTTTCATAAAATGGATCAACACAGTTTTGTGACTTCGGTCCATGACCCTGATCACGAACCTGGTTTGATATTCCACAGCTAAAATTGTCCACAAGACAAACATCAGAAACACAAATTACGTGTGTATGTTTGGCAGTTACAGTGTTTCCATAATCTGGGCAGTTTCTTCTATATTGGAATATAATATGCATGTTTTTGATTTGATTTGATTTGATTTGATGTCTACATTAGTGTAATGAAAATAAGAATTGTTACAATTCAATTACCTTAGAATGAACCTTATAGCTACATATCTTGTATATCTACAACTTTTATATCTATCTATCTATCTATCTATCTATCTATCTATCTATCTATCTATCTATCTATCTATCTATCTATCTATCTATCTATCTATCTATCTACTGTGGGTCCTTTTCCACGGTGTCTGCCATGTTTCACCACAATGTTTTTACAGTAGCCCAGAACAGACAAACACACTCACCGCCTCTAGACAGGGCGTTCTGCGTTATTCAAATGTTTCGCAGCCACCATAGTTTCTCCTTCATGCTTGGAACAGGTGGGTGAGTGGAGACGAGTGCAATCCGCAGCTATACCACTAGAAACCACAAAATTATACACACTGATCCTTTAATGTAGTTTTTAGAACCAACTCAACACCACTGAGTGCCACCAAAGTGAGCACTTTTTCTGAGTAATGTTCAGGGTGTTACCATGCTTGTATTGTGTCACCCAATTCACGATTAATAAGGTAAAATTATTGTTGTGGTGAACACAAAAGTAGAGAGTTGTGTGTGTGTATTGTAACTTAAACCTGCTTGGCAATAGTTTGATGGTGGAGAGGTTATTAAAATAACCAGGCAACCACACACCATGTCACTTCCCAGGCTTATATGCACCTCAGTAATTTCAGGTCAGGACAGGTCAAGGCAAGGCAAGTTTATTTGTAGAGCACAATTCGTACACAAGGCAATTCATAGTGCTTTACAGAGGCAAGGAAAAACATTTGACATTAAGACAAGCAATAGCAATAGAAATAAAAAAATTAAAAAGAGAAGAAGATTTAATTAAAAACATCAGAATGTCATTTAAAATCATTAAAATAGCAAATTTGAAAACAATTTAAAACAATAAACGAATCACTGGATTATGATTAAAAAATCTTTAAAAGTTCTTTAAAAGAGCTCAGCCATAAGCACATGAAAATAGAAACGTTTTTAACCTGGATTTAAAAGTGCTAAGAGTTGGGGCTGATTTCAGTCCTGCTGGTAGTTTGTTCAGTTGTGAGCAGCATAACTGCTAAATGCTGCTTTACCGTGTCTGGTTTGAACTCTGTGCTCCACTATCTGACCTAAGTCAGTAGATCTCAGAGCCCTACTGGGTCTATATTCTACTAACATTTCGTTTATGTATTGTGGGCCTAAACCATTCAGTGATTTGTAAACTAGTAGCAGAACTTTAAAATCTATTCTGTGGCTAACTGGGAGCCAGTGAATAGACTTAAGAACTGTTTGGGACATAAAGCCCTTAACTCTGGATATGTTCTTAACTTGGTAGAAGGCTGTTTTGGTGACTGATTTTATGTGACTGTTGAAGGTCAGATCTGAGTCTATCAACACGCCAAGGTTTCGGACTTGGTCTTTAGTTTTTAGAGACAGTAACTCAAGGTGTTTACTGACAGCAACCCTCTTCTCTTTATTGCCCAAAACAATAACCTCAGCTTTTTCTTGATTTAACTAAAGAAAATTTTGGTTCATCCAATTTTTGACTTGCTCTAGACAGTTACACAATGACTCTATAGGACTGCAGTCATCTGGGGACAGCACAAGATATATCTGTGTGTCATCTGCATAACTATGATAGTTGACATTAGAATTCTGCAGAATTTGACCCAAAGGCAGCATATATAGGCTGAACAAAAGGGGTCCAAGAACTGACACCTGAGGAACCCCACATGTCATAGCCACTCAATCTGATTGATTACTTCCAATGGTCACAAAATAACTCCGTTCCTCCAAGTAGGACCTGAACCATTCTAGGACTGTTCCACGGAGTCCTGCCCATGTTTCCAACCTGTTCAGCAGTGTGCTGTGATCCACAGTGTCAAACGCAGCACTGAGATCCAGCAGGACCAGAACTGATACTTTGCCTGAGTCAGTGTTCAATCTTATGTAATTTAACACTCTAATAAGAGCTGTTTCTCTACTGTGGTGAGCTCGAAAACCTGATTGAAATTTGTCAAAAAGTCCACTGGAGTTCAAGTAATTACTGAGTTGATTAAAAACCACTTTCTCAACAATCTTGGCTATAAAAGGAAGATTTGAGACAGGTCTGTAGTTGGTTAACTTGGAAGTATCCAGCGTTCGCTTTTTTAAGAGTGGCTTGATGGCAGCTACTTTTAGGGCTTTAGGAAACGTGCCTGACTGAAGTGAGCAATTTATTATTTGCTGCAGATCTGTTTGGACAGATTTTACAATAGCTTTAAAAAAGTCAGATGGCATTGTGTCAAGACAGCATGTCGATGATTTAAGATGCTGAACTGTTTCTTCTATGTTTTTTTGATCAACTGTATTAAATTCTGACATCACAGTTGATTAATTCCTAGGCGGTTTTAGGGATTGCGTCACTTTATCATTTTGTAGATTTGTGTTGATATTTAACCTTATAGATTTGATTTTTTCATCGAAAAAGTGAGCAAATTCATTGCATTTTTCTTTTGAAGAGAGTTCTGAAACTATCTCTTTTGGGGGGTTTGTAAGCTTATCAACTATAGCAATAAGAGTGCGAGTGTTGTTGATGTTCTTATTAATAATTTTAGAGAAGTGTTGCTGTCTAGCCTTGATTAACTCATGGTTGAAATTACTGAGACTTTGTTTGTAGAGGTCGTGGTGAATTTCGAGTTTAGTTTTTCTCCATTTACGCTCTGCTTTCCTGCATTCTGTTTTCAATGCCTTTACCATCATAGTGTTCCTCCATGGTGATCTCTGTCTACTCAAGGTCATCTTAGTTTTAATAGGTGCAACAACATCCATGACATTTGAGATTTTCCAGTTGAAATTATCCAGGAGTTCAAAAACTGTCTCTGCGCTCACAGTTGGTGACATTGCTATAGCCTCCATAAACTTAGCACTAGTATTCTCGTTTATGTACCTTATGTAACAGACACAGAGGTTATCTGAATGTTTGGAGTTATCTGTAAGTCAAAGAACACACATAAATGATCAGAAAGAGCCAAGTCCTTAACAACAACAGAAGAAATGTCAACACCTTTAGAGATACCAAAGGTGTCAAGTAGAGAACAGAAGTCTTTGGCATTAGTATCCATGTTGTTGTCTATGTGAATGTTAAAATCCCCAGTTACGATAAAAAAGTTGTAGTCAGTGCAGATAACTGACATGAGATCAGCAAACTCATCAGTAAATTTTCCTGAGTACCTTGGTGGTCTATAAATGATTAGAAAAAGGACTTTTGGATCACCCTTCATTAAAAAACAGATATTCAAAAGAGCTAAAATCACCAAATGTAATGTCCTTGCACTGAAATACTGATTTGAAAATGGCAGCAACACCCCCGCCCTTCTTGCCATTTCGACTCATAAAACTGCATAAAAAAAAACATAATGATAAATTACATAAAACAACAATACAATAGAAATAAAATAAATAAATGAATAAACATTAAAAATTTAAAAAGGTGACATCACATAAAAGCAACCCTTTAAAAATGTGTTTTAAGAAGTGATTTAAAAGAATTTACTGATTCTGCAAGCCTTATGTCCTCAGGCAGGGCGTTCCAAAGCCAAGGGGCTCTGATAGCAAATGCCCGGTGTAGCACCTGACTCCAGGTGCTAACTACAGAGCCATACTGTTGGGATACATGCTGAATGAGGTTTGGGATTATCTTGCTAAATATTAGCTAGGCCTTCCCTGCTTGGAAATATGTGTTGCTTCAATACATAATATACACAATATATATGTAAATGTATATAGTGTTCCATCATGCCATGTGCACTAAGACCAAGTTAAGGAGGTTTTAGGAAGTCCAATTTTATTACGAAATATTTGTCTGACGTCTCCTCCCAAGAAATGAGTCAAGTTATTGATTTAGTTTGAAACAGGAATCACATAGGTGTCGTTTAGTTCAGCTCAGTTGGTAGAGCATCCGCCCTGTGTACAAAAGCTCAGTCCTTGCTGTGAATCTGAATCTTTTCATGATATTATGAACTGTAGATGATGAAATCCACAGATTCTTTATTTTTACATTGAGAAACATTATTCTTAAATTGTTGCTCTTTTTACCAAAGCAATCTTTCACAGAGTGGTGAGCATTTTACACATGCAAGCTCATTTTTTGGAAGGTGGTTTGAATTTAACACTAAACGTTAAGCACCATATGAGCTAAAATGAATTAGATCTTTCATGCAGGTCCTGATTTATTGTGTGCCATGTCTATCTGTGTTGCATAGGAGCCAAGTCAAAGTGTACATTGTGTATATTCCTAAAAATGTCTTTTTTTTTGGCCTTTCCAAGCTTTATTTTGACAGAGACAGCTGAAGGCTGACAGGAATGTAGGGAGAGAGAGACAGGTAATGACATGCAGGAAAGAGCCACAGGTCAGATTTGAACCCTGGGCTTCTGCAGCAAGGACTGAGCCTTCACACATGGAGCGGCTGCTCTACCAACTGAGCTAAACGAGACCCCGAAACAACATGGCTTTTACCAAGTCAAACAAGTCAATAGGGCGTCTTGCAGCTGGATTTTAGAATCAGTCTTAATTCAAAAGTCATCAAAACATCAAAATTCACAAATATAAAAATGACAAATAAAGATGGTTTATATTTTTCTATGAAATCAGTTCTTTCCACATTTCCTTCTGCTTTATTGCAACACATTTCAATAGTTGAATGACTTCTCTGAATTCTCTGAAAAAATTGATGGAGACACTTCATTTGTTGTGCAAGTACATCCAATATAGACACACTCAGTTCTGCATCTTTTTTGGACTACAACAATAACCTTGGACAAACATATTTTCCTTAAAACACAGGTTATGTGTCTCTGGCCCATGACCCTGATCTCTACAAGGTTCATGCAGGTTGCAGCAGGATTTAGAGTGCATCATAGCACAGAGACCGCATTAGTCAAAGTTACAAATGACCTCCTAATGGCATCAGACAAAGGACTCATCTCTGTACTTGTCCTGTTAGATCTTAGTGCTGCATTTGACACCATTGACCATCAAATTCTTTTACAGAGACTAGAACATCAAATTGGCATCAAAGGAACCGCCCTAAGCTGGTTTAAATCGTATTTCTTAGATCGATCTCAGTTTGTTCACGTCAATGATGAATCCTCCATGCATACCAAAGTTTGTCATGGAGTCCCACAAGGTTCTGTACTAGGACCACTTCTATTTAGTTTATATATGCTTCCTTTAGGGAACATTATTAGGAATCACTCATCAATTTTCATTGTTATGCTGACGACACCCAATTATATTTATCAATCAAGCCTGATGCAACCAATCAGTTAACTAAACTCCAAGCATGCCTTAAGGATAAAAAGTTGGATGACCTACAATTTTTTTATGTTAAATTCAGACAAAACTGAAGTTTTTGTAATTGGACCCAAACACCTCAGAAACTCTCTTTCTAGAGACTTAATTACTTTAGATGGGATCACCCTGGCCTCCAGCTCCACTGTAAAGAATCTTGGAATTGTCTTTGATCAGGATTTGTCCTTTAACGTCCACATGAAACAAATTTCGAGGACTGCATTCTTCCACTTACGTAACATCGCTAAGTCTCTTAGGACTTTGCAGTTAATTCAGAATGCTGCTGCACGTGTTCTGACAGGAACCAAGATCAGAGATCACATCTCTCCCATTTTGGCTTCCTTGCATTGGCTACCTGTTAAATCTAGAATAGAATTTAAAATTCTTCTCCTTACTTACAAATCTGTTCATGGTCAGGCACCATCATATCTAAAAGAGCTCATAATACCTTACTACCCCTCTAGAACACTGCGCTCTCAGGACGCTGGGTTCCTTGTGGTTCCTATAGTCTCCAAAAGTAGATTGGGGGCCAGAGCTTTCAGCTATCAGGCCCCTCTTCTGTGGAACAAACTACCATTCTGGGTTCGGGAGGCAGACACGGTCAACACTTTTAAGAATAGACTTAAGACTTTCCTTTTTGATAAAGCCTATAGTTAGGGCTGGCTCAGGTCATCCCTTAGTTATGCTGCCATAGGATTAGACTGCCAGGGGACTCCCCCCCCCCCCCCCAGGGTTATGCCTAGCCAGGCACGGTATTGGTTGAAGATGCAGTCACATCTCCCTTACCGAAAACCCTCTCTTTCACTTTCACTCTCTCCTTCTTTCTTTCTTTCTTTCTTTCTTTCTTTCTTTCTCTCTCTCTCTCTCTCTCTCTCTCTCCATCTGTGGACATGTCTCATTAATGCATGTTACTAACCAAACTTCCCCGGAGTTTCTGTGCTCTGTCGCCCAGCAGGTTCTCGTGGATCGTGGCTGCTGCTGTGATCCTGCACGACGTCCACTACGCATAATATTACTGTCATTATTGCTACCATATCTGCTACTGTGGTCATTTTATCATTCATTGTAATTCATTGTCATTTTAGATAAATGAAGAAATGTGCTGGGCATTTGAGGCCACGGTAGTCGAATACGTTTTATTTTTTCACTGATCGTTCTTTCCCCTGTAATTGTACAATATGTTTGTGTTGATTTGTCCTGTACACGTGACATCCATTGCACGTCTGTCCGTCCTGGGAGAGGGATTCCTCCTCTGTGGCTCTTCCTGAGGTTTCTTCCACATTTTTTCCCTGTTAAAGGTTTTTTGTGGGCAAGTTTTTCCTCACTCGAACCGAGGATCTAAGGACAGAGGGTGTCACTCCCTGTACAGATTGTAAAGCCCTCTGAGGCAAATGTATTTTGTGACTTTGGGCTATACAAATAAAATTGATTTGATTTGATTTGATTTGATTTAGGTTTGATATTCCACAGCTCTGGTATAAACATACAATACAATACAATACCCTTCAGCAAATATAAACATACAATACAATACAATCCCCTTCAGCAAATGTTGCATTGTGGTATTATTTTGTCTCAAGCCAACATGGATGTCTTTAAACTCCTCAAAGCACTCAGAAAAATGGAAACTGGAATATCTATAAGACTGCTTAATTCGATTAAAAGCTGACGACAGTCACTAAGTGTATTTATTTAAGGATAGTTTAAAGGACCAGTGTGTAGTGACATCTAGAAGTGTAGTTGCTGTTAAATTACAGTGTCCTCAAACATGTGAAAGGCCCTATTTAGAGCCGGTTGGACAACAACACTCTACAACATCTGTCAGTCAGTGTCTGATGTCAAATCTTACACACTGGACCTTTAAAGTTACGGGACAGTGCACATTAATAGACATTTTGAGATTGTTTTGTTCATTGCATAGTTTGATTTATATGAGAATTATTATTTTCAACTTTAAAATGTCCAACTCCATTTTCCATTTTCTGGTCACAGTATTAAAACAAACAAACAAATTGAATATTGAATTGAATTGAACCATTTTTCATTTTCAATAATGTCTGTTGATTTGATGTAAAGTGAAAAAGGAATGATTTTTCTTACATTGTGAGGTACTGATTTCACAGTGTTAGTGTTGCATCAGACTACTTGGTTTCTAAGTGGCTCTCCTATTTATGACCCCCTCATTCATATTTATAATGTCCCAGAATTTCATCATACCCAGGCCATGTGTGGTGACATTAAGCATGGTGAGGCCTGACTTGAGACATGAGAATGACATGAGAATCAAATGTCGAAAATGACATTGTTTGACCCAGCGCCGGTTCTGGCCACATTTGCGCCCTGGGCGAACAACACCCCCAACAACAAACCGCTTGATGAGCGGTATAGAAAAATGGCGATTTTTTTTTTTCGGGCGCTCGTGCGCCCTGACGGAGACTGCTCCCTGGGCGGTCGCCCACATTGCCCATAGCTAAAACCGGCCCTGGGTGCAGGTGCACATGAAACAAATCATTTTCCCTCCTTGTCTTTGAATCTGTCGAACAAAGCAGCAGCGGACATCGTGCAGAGTCTGCGGCCAGGGCCTATACATAGCTGTCAGACGGGAGGAAACTGACGCAATATTTCCAAATTTGGGCATTACTACGGGAAAGCACGCGTACACGGAACACACATTCTCTCACACGCGCCCTCGTATCTGTGTACATGCATCCATCTCTTTTTATTCATCTTCATATTCGTTGTTCGAGCTCTCGTGTGTGTTGACCAGATCGCTGCGACTCTATCCGAACCGTAGAGTTTCTTCACCTCCATTTTCCACTGAAGACCGGAAAGCTCCGCCTCCCACTACGTCAACTTGTTTATACTTCCCGCTCCTCCCAGCTGATCAAAAGCACGAGCGAGCACACCCGAGCGGGATATTTCATCAGCAACCACGGCAACAGCATCCCTATCCCGCGTCCGTGTCCTCTGACCAGCAGATATTAAAGGTAACACCGCCTTCATATTTTATTCATACTGTAACACGTTTCATTTTTACACAAGTCGTGTTTGTTCTACCGACATGACTTCCGCCTGTACGCTTACTACTACACTAGACTGACGCAATCCTCCCTCGTGTGTTGTCGGTTATACTCGCGCAATAACGTTTTAAAAGAGCAGCTGTTCACTTCTGCTTGGCGCGTTGTGTCTTACAATTAAATACGAATATTTGGAGACGAGCTTTATATAAATGTTGAGCTCTTTCTACAGTAGCTGACGTTCTGTGAGGGAGCTTTTTTTCCTCATTTGAGCGCGGACTGATGTAGTCACTGTGAAACGTTACACGGAAACCAAAGCAAAGTAGAAACGGGACACTTAACGTCAAAGAGTCGTGAGCATTGTGTGGAAACGTTTAAAGACATTGTCTCTGTCTGTTTAAACTCGTCTCCGTGTCAGAGCTGCTTTCATTCATTGTTTTGGTCCGAGCCGTCTAGCACAGCCGCTAACAGGCTCTGCCGAGGCGTGATGATGCCTTCACAGACCCCTAAAGAGTGCCGAAATTTCTGGCAATCCGATGAACTCACATTTACAAAATATTCTGTAGTTCATTTATCAATTTATAACAAGCGACACAGCTGCCGCGTAACTGCAGAGACACCACATTGAAAACATTAGAAGCACGAGCTGTGTGTGTGTGTGTGTGTGTGTGTGTGTGTGTGTGTATGTATATACACACTAGGTAATTACGATGTTCTAGTGATCTATGAAGGCACCACACGAGAGCAGACCGGAGCCACGTAGCTAGGCTACAGACAGAGGCTCAGGTAGATGGACAGTTGGACTTGGCCCAGTTCGGTCCGCACGATTCGTAAGTAAGACTCTTTGAACTGTCCTCTGTCCCGTGCCATTTATAGTCGGCTCAATATTCGTGAGTGCCACCGTAGTGAATCATCCTTCCGGGTACCGTCCGGCAGCATGGTGTCTCTCTCAGGGTGTTCCCATGCGCGTGTTGCGTCAGCCGATCCATAATTAAGAAAGGTGAAATGATTGTTGTGGTGAACTCAGAGCAGAAAGTCCGGGTGTGGAATGTGATTTAAAGTAGCTGGCCGTGGTATGTATAGTTTGGCGGGGCGTGATGGAGACGTTATTGGAATAAGCAGGTAACCACATGCCACGTTACTTCCTCTAAACAGGCTTCATTCACACCTCAGGAATTCAAGTTCAGACTGCAGACATCCCAGGACAACAGTGCTGAACGCAACATAACACAATTGATCTGCCAGTTTAGTCATTTCAAGCCGGATAGTGCTTATCTATAGATCATTATATTATTACTTTATTATCCACAAGTCCTGTCCAACAGCCAGAATATCTTGGTGTTATTCCCATTGGTGAACTTTCCCCTCAGTGTCCTACAAAAGTCCAGTTCTACTTTCAACTGTCTCAGACTTCACATCATTGGAATTCTGTTTTTCCATTATACATAATGGATTAATCATTCTAGTCATTGGCTGAGTCACTGCTTCTGTTAAACTGGAGTGCAAATACAAACCTGTATTGCAGCAAATATTTAGAAAGTCAAACAAAAGATGTACATATAATCTAAAGAAGTGATTCCTGTGCATGCTTGTAAGTGTGAATATATTTCTTTTCCCTGATGGTCTCAGTAAATCACTAGTCAGTTTAGAAATAAAGTCAGGCGATCTGATCTCTCTCTCTATGATTGCTTGGGTGTGTTTAAGAGTGTGTGTGTGACATAGAGCTCATGCCAGTGCCATCTCACATCTTGTTTATGTTAATAAATTATCATAGTAATTAAAAGTGTATATATATATATTCCCTCATGTATGACCATAATAATTCCATTTTAATTCTACATTTCTCTGTTGTCCCTGACATCGCTCAGATATTGTATCTTTGTGTCCTGGGAGTCATTTCTCTTGTTTTTCATTAGAAGTGCTGACTGTGAAAATGTAGTGCATACAAAACAACATAATATCTGATGATCTGAGCTCTGCACTGTAATTGTTACATCCTTGTGGGAGTTGGAGATCTGGCCATATTTGGTTAATCAGGTCTCTGATTCAGGACTTTTGCACCCACACCCTTTATGTCAGCAGTCTACATGCGAGGGTCAAGATTAGGCAAATCTGGTTAAATGCCAGCGTATTTTTTTGAGACTTTTTGGGAGAATCTGGGAAAAGTGGAGTCTCGTTAATTATTAAGAGCCTAATTAAATACTTTGAGAGGAAACCTGCCATCAGTAATGTCTGCATACATGGTCACATGCTGGCATGTGTAGATGATCCTTTCTTAGACAGTGTAGGTTTGTAGAGCCGCTCCTGTGGCTGTTAGTCGTGTTGGCACTGGGTTATGGGAAAGTGAACAGATTTATTAGTTTGTCACTTTGCATTTCACAGCGAGAACAGCTTTGGCAAGAGTGACCGAAGGGTCGTTCAGTTCAGTCTGCGTGTCCACACATACTCACACAACAGTGTACACGTACAGTAACAACTACACACACGGCCTTTATGTGAAACTACATTGTACTTTATGTATGTAAACATGTATTTTTGGCTCAAACACCTGGGGAACCATTGTGTGTGTGTGTGTGTGTGTGTGTGTGTGTGTGTGTGTGTGCCAGAAGAATGGTCCACTGACTGTACAGACAGTCATAAAGCGAGGTACCTTCCAAGGTTATGTAAGGTCAGTCCCCCTCTTCGATGCATGTTTGGCCCTGCAGGTACTGAACACGCTGTTCCTTTTGTTCAGCTGCTAGCCGCAGCCGACAGTGGCAGTCAAAACAAAGCAATGTGTTATATTGGTGGAACAAGGAGCAGCAACACGGTATAATGAGGTTAGCAGGTTTTGTTACTTCACCAAATAATCCTCTTAGAGTCTGTGGCAGCAGTTGCAGCAACGTTAAGTCAAGTAACAGGACCATTATCCCTGAAGCCTGTTGTCACCACAGTACATGGTCCTCCAACATAAACACAATTCTAAACCTGAACTTCGAGTATAAAAGTAAACCAGGATACAACAAGACAAATCAGCTTGTCTCTGTGGGAGTCACGTGGACTCGTTTTAACAAGAAGAACACAGAAAATGGCGGCAGGTAGCACACAGGGCTTTTCATATGGGTGTGTGTGGGCTGTTGCATGGCGGAGCTCGCAGACAGCATAGTTGTAGGCCACACCTCCATGCAACTGGCATAAATCTGCCCCAACATACGCAAACAGGGCACCCTCGTGAAAACCACAAGGAAAAGATTAACAGCATCCCAGAGGCGTGGAGCGGGTTATGGTCATTCTTGCATCGCTTTAATGAGACATACAGCTTTAGGTGGGAACTGTGCCACAACTTAGTCTGCAGACATGGAAGAAAAGCTTTCCCAGCAAATCAACAAAACAGCAAAAAGTGTTTTTAAGATAAGTTTTCTGAGAGTTTTACAGCTATTCAGTTAGCATAGTTTCAGGTCAGCACCTTTGTCTGTGTTGGGTCAACCCCTGAGGAGATCACAGCCAGCTGGGCACAGTAGTTTAGTAATAAATGTTTATTGACACAGTATTGACACTCTTAGATCTCAGTTCCTGGTGTGCGAGTGCAAAATGCTACTGGAATGTCACACCAAGTGGGGTGTGGGAGCATATCCACCATGTACCATCAGTCTTCAGAGGGATGGATGTTTATTATTGGGTGCTCTTTGTGTTGTTTTTCAAATTCATTGTTTCACACTGTTTGTCTTTTTGTCCCTTCCAACACTTAACTGTACTGACAGGATATTCTCTTTTGAAATGGCATGACTAGAAGCGCTTTGATAAATAGGTTATGTTATTTTTATGGTATTAATAGAATATTGTTATTGTACTGAAACATTGTGAGAACTTGTGTCCTGTGTGCAGTCAAGAACACACCAGAATTAGACTATAACATAATCTACAGCTGAACAACATTTTTCTTCTTCTTCGTCTAAAAGTGTCTCACATACTGTGTGACCTGAACCTCGTCTGAACTTTCACAAGCTGAAACATTGGCTGACCACTTTGTGTTGTGCACATTACTTGGTTACACATTTTTTTTATCATTCAATTCCATAACTTTCCTGCCATTGTTTGGCTCTGGGGTTTCACTTGATCACTTTTATTCACCACCACCTGCAACTGGATGCTATCACTTTCTGAACAGGGATGGAACTTTTCCCCAAACGTTAGAAATAAGCAGAAGCAGTGATAACAGCTTCATATGGCCTTGCACTTCGAGCCTTAAGCAGTACGTAAGCTTGTGTTTTAACAAAAAAGTAAAAGAAGAAGCTGACAAACCAGGTAAGCTACCACACCCACATGTCCACACAGTTGGCTGGTCTGTGTTGCCGGGTTAGTGTTTCACTTCTTCTCTTTGCTGCTTGACCGGTGAAGTGACTGATACGTCCATCCGCCTTTTCAGCACTGACACCAAGGAATCGGGTGTCACTGCATTAATGGTGTCAGTGTGGTATTGCCTTTGCTGCAGCTCTGCCCCTTGAATCCTGACATCAAACCCTGCTGCCTCAGGCTAACCACGTTCACCCAATTGTTAATGGTTAGTTATGGTGGTGGTATAGTATCAGTGATCATAAAAACAGTGTAGTATTTGCAGATAAAATCAACTGACTGCACCCTTATCATCACACGTTCAGCTCTGCATGGACTCACATGTGCCAACATGTGTATTAGCTAAAATAACAAACGAGTTGCAGCGTTGAGTTGATCTTACTTAACTTGCACAAGGCAAGTTACATTTCAATTAAAACAACTATTGCACAACTTTAGCAAAAGTAATCCAACATCACACACCACAATCAGAAGACGTGTAGTACGATAACATCAGTCTGTGACATACAGCAAGATGAGTCTGGACGTCTGCTTTCTGTCAGACGCAGCAGTATATCCCTCTCCACAGCTTGGACAAAATATCTTCTATATTGTTTTAAATATTTCAGGCCCAGCATTTTTCTGTGGGGTGTGTTTACAGCATTCTTGGACACAAATGTCACTCACAATCTCTCCTCCCTCACTGTTCAATCAGTGATACCCGTCAAACCTGTAGGTGTGTGTTGATCCTTCCACCTAAAACAAACATTGTATCTGTCCTGGTCAGATGTGCTGTGCAAAGTGTCCTTGGCCTTGGTGTGTGCGCGCACATGTGTTTTACTACAACTGGAGTAATCCTTATCATTCACCCTTTCCTGGTGTTTGACAAGTGTTTGTGTTGATGTGAAATGTTCTGCTGTTGTCCTTGAGGGCAGTTTTGTTTTTGGTCATTGGATTGTTTGTATAGATGCTGCTGGTTCACTTTATCAATCTGCTGGTTCATGTTTTTCTCTCCCTTGTTGATATTTAGCTTCCAAAAATCAACCATAACATCTCTTCACAGCACCTGACTTTCCCAGGCTTCTTCCCGTCGTCTTTTATCTGCTGAAAAAACAGAACACAAGTAGCAGAGTGCGTGTTCTCGCAGCATGGGAGTGTTGAGGTATTAGTGTGCTAGTGCAGGTTTATTTGTTGAGGCAAAATTAGGATTACATTTAAGCCTAGTAGGATAACACTCAAGTTTTCTTTTGTCTTCATGAGGTCTCTCTGTGTCCCACTGTGTCTGCTGATGTGTTACTGTTCTGTGAGTGGTGGAGGTATTTCCTGGAAATTCTCATGCAGTGAAATGTTCCCTTTTATTGTGTTTTTTTTTTTTTATATATATACAAGGAGAAGAATATATCAGGAAAGTATGAAACATCTCTGCTGCTGTGTTCACTTGAAATCCATGAAACCCTATCAACCTGAGTTGATGCTCCAGAGTTGATTTGTACAGCCCGGGTGGGATGAGTTGACATGGCTTTCCCTACTGTTCAAACACCTTTCCTGCAAAATGTTCACTGTTTGACAGAAAGGGGCTCTAATCCCACAGTGCCAAAAACAGTTGCAGTATAAGTGCAATATAACCACTGGCAGTTAGTGAATGGTTCCCTGTTTTGAGCTCTTGTTTTCTTCTACTTTCTCACAGGTGCTGCTGCAAAATACTGTGACCATAGACCTACTACTCCCTGTGGCCTAAGTCGACACGCCTACACTAAAGGATCAATAATACCTACCCATCTGCCCAAAGTACTCAGTCCAGTCACACGTGTTGTGTTGAAGCTGTGTCAGTCACACCCACCCACACGAGAAGGATTAAAAACACATAGCCTGTACAGCGCCCACTCACAGTCACAGCAAATATGGCCAACAAGCTGTCCAACTTTGGCAAAACCCTTCTGCGTCGCCGGGCATTAGTCACCTCTGTTGAAGAGTCCCCATTCGCCCGCTGTCTGTCCACGCTGGACCTCATCGCCTTGGGGGTTGGAGCCACACTTGGCGCTGGTGTCTATGTCCTTGCTGGCGAGGTTGCCCGGGAAAAGGCAGGGCCAGCAATTGTCCTCTGCTTTCTCATCGCTGCTCTGTCCTCCATGCTGGCAGGGCTCTGCTACGCTGAATTCGGCGCCCGCGTCCCTAAAACGGGCTCTGCATACCTGTACAGCTATGTGACAGTTGGAGAAATCTGGGCCTTCATTACAGGATGGAACCTCATACTCTCTTATGTGATAGGTGAGCATTCTAAAGTTTCAAGAGTTTTTTGCAGTTGTATATTGTGTATGTACCAACAACACTGTGCAGTCTAATTCATTTTGAACCAAGTAAGGATATAAAGAACCATAGTAAGGATAAGTTCTTGACTTCTCTTTACAGGTACAGCCAGTGTGGCCAGGGCGTGGAGCTCCACTTTTGACAACCTGGTTGAACAAAAGATCTCTGGCTTCTTTAAAGCCTCCATGTCAATGAAGGTGCCAGGGCAGGTGCTAGCGGAGTACCCCGACCTGTTTGCACTCGTCCTCATCCTGCTGCTCACTGGTGAGTTAGATTCAGGAAAGACATTAATGCATTAGTTAGTTTATATTATGGAAAGTTTGAAATAAACAATCTGAGGAAAGAACAAGACATGCAAGGATTGTGAAACAGACATTGCTTTGCTTGTTGGTCACAAACCAAACAGGTTGAGGGCTGCTGATTCTCCAAAGGCATTGTTAGCATTGCATTAAAAACATTGCATAACAGTCGGAACAGTTGTCACACTAATATTGCAGCAAGTGTGTCATGCCAGTCGCAGTGTTATTAAGAAATCATTGGTGGATTGGTGTTGCTGACTGATGAATGACAAACACATTCACCCACATAGCAGGACATGTTGTTACTGGTGCTATAATGTGAACTGTCTCTTCCTTCTCTCCTGTCCTGTCCTGTCCTGTCCTCCCCTCCTCCTCTCTTCCTGTACTTCCTGCCCTCAGGACTTCTGGCCTTTGGCGTGAGCGAGTCGGCATTAGTGAATAAAATCTTCACAGGCATCAATCTGGTAGTCCTTGGCTTTGTTATCATCTCTGGCTTTGTTAAGGGGGATTCAGCCAACTGGAATCTGACAGAGGAAGACTACGTACGCTTCATCAACCAGACCAACGGCACCAATACTTTAAAGTCAGTATTTGACTGCAAATTAATTCATACTTACTGTCTCATCTGTGATTTTAGTTTTTGAACGTCTCTTCTTCTGACACTCAGAGTTGCAGAGGAATTTGGTGAGGGTGGATTTGCTCCATTTGGCTTCAATGGAGTCCTGGCTGGTGCTGCCACCTGCTTCTACGCCTTTGTGGGCTTTGACTGCATCGCCACAACAAGTGAGTGGTTTTACTAATGTAGAGTGTGTGAATGTATATGTATGTATGTATGGTTTGCAAAAAAAGACACTTCAACATGCAGACTGCAGGGGACTGAACTGCTGATCCTCTGATTAGTGGATAACACACTCTGCCTCCTGAGCCACAGCTGCCCATTCAGTGTTACACAAATGCATCTGAGATATTCCCAAATATTCTTTGACCAGTGTTTTTGCTGCTGATTATGCTCTGCTCTGGACATTGTCTATAATGGTTGTTTGTTTCCCTTGCCTCACGTCAACACTTCTAATTCTTCTTTCATTTCCTCCGTTGTCCACAGGTGAAGAAGCAAAGAACCCCATGCGCTCCATACCTATTGGTATTGTGGCCTCACTGCTGATCTGTTTTTTTGCCTACTTTGGTGTGTCTGCCGCTCTGACCTTGATGATGCCGTACTATCAGTTGAACACCCAAAGTCCTCTGCCTGAGGCCTTCACCTACGTCGGCTGGGCCCCTGCCAGATACATTGTGGCTGTGGGCTCCCTCTGCGCTCTGTCCACCAGGTAAGGAAGGAAATTGTTTTCTTACCACCCGTTCATTTACATAACAGCCTAAAGATTTTAATATGCAAGAATTTAACCAACTGTTGATTTTCTCTCAGTCTCCTAGGCTCTATGTTCCCCATGCCCCGTGTCATCTACGCCATGGCGGAGGACGGACTGCTGTTTCGTGTTCTGTCCAGGATTAACTCTCGCACAAAGACTCCTCTCATGGCGACCATTGCTTCTGGCATTGTCGCAGGTAAGCTCACTGTGTCCGTTTGTCTACTTGAACTGTTCAATGTGTTTTTATTTTTCCGCTGCCTTCACTTACGCTGTGCTGTTAAGTCTGTCACTAGTGTGTCACTGCTTTTGTTTTAATGTCGTGTCTATGTTGTAAACTGAGTCATTAGGTAATTTTTGTGTTCCTCTTTCTGTCGGGTCACAGTATAAACGTTTAAAGAAATCTGCTTTCACTCCTCCTTACAGCCCTGATGGCTTTCCTGTTTGACCTGGCAGCTCTGGTTGACCTCATGTCCATTGGAACTCTGTTGGCATACTCTTTAGTGGCCATCTGTGTCCTCATCCTCAGGTAAGCACCTTTGTTCTCCACGAGCAGCACATGCTTAGAGTCTTCTGAAGTCATAATCACATACTATCCATGAAGACGGTTTGAAAGAAGCATTTTATGGAAAGCCATGGGTAGCTTTCTAGTCATCTAATTCCTCCTTCTTTTTGTTCTCCCTTCACAGGTACCAACCAGGCAGCCTGAATACATCCAGCCAGACTGAGAAGCTGGTGGAGCTGGTGCAAGGGGAAAAGGTGGCTGTAAGCGGAGGGGACAGCGGTGACGAGTACGGAATGGAGACGGAGGATAGCCCGCTTCAAGAGACATTCACCTTCAAGCTGCTCTTCTTCCCAAGTCGAAAGAACCCGACACAGATCTCTGGGAACATTGTTTACGCTACCACTGCTATTATTTGTGAGTATGTCTGGGAGGAGGCCTGAAGATAGAGCCTGTCGCCAGCTGCTAAACCTGTGAGAAAAACACAGATGTACAGCAACTTGTACCGTCAAGTAACTTTCTCTCTTTTTGTTTTCTCCCTGCAGCCATTCTTATCACTATATTGTGCATCGTCCTGGTCCAATGTCTCTCAGAGCTGATGGCCGGGCATGCAGGAGCTGTTGTGTCCTGTGTCATTTTGACTCTGCTCTGTGGTGTTTGTGTCATCATCATCTGCAGGCAGCCTGAAAGCAAAGAGGCTCTCACCTTCAAGGTAATGATCAAACTGTCATAAATAACCCATTTGTGTTGCAGGAAAAGAGATTTCATTGCTAAATTTGAGGCAAAGATGCCCGCTTCTTATTTATTGTGGCACACATTGTTCCCTGATTGCCTCACTTCACGCTACCTCCAGCACAACCAGGTCAATTCTAAAATATGTTTATGCTGAGTTTTTCACAACCTCCATTTCTCTGTCCTACAGGTTCCTCTGCTTCCCTGGTTGCCCCTGTTCAGTGTTTTCGTCAACATCTACCTCATGATGCAGCTGGACCTGGGTACATGGATCCGCTTCACTGTCTGGATGATTATCGGTACAGCTGTACATCACATCACACTCTAACTGTGTTTTCTGTCTCTAGTGTTACACATTCATGTAACTATTTTGTAACTCTCTGCTTTTTCTCTCCACTCCACTCCTTCAGGCTTCTGCATCTACTTCTTCTATGGTATTCAGAACAGCAGTGAAGCCACCAACAAGTCATCCCCACGTAAATACGAGCCCACGCTGCAAACCAAGAGCCCGATTTACCACGGCGCTCCAGATGACAGTGATGTGGAGGCAGGCAGCCCCTGATACAGACTGCCATAGACCTGGGGAGTGTTACAGAGCAGCTACACTCATTTTGGCTGTCTGGTTGGACTGGCAGCCAGATGCTGCAGTAAAGGCAGCCTGCAACGCAGCCCTGGGTTTAAAGGCAGAAGAGGCAAGAAGATGCCACACACATCTTACCTCTAACTTGGTGGCTGAATAACTTTATGGCTAGACACTGTGACAGAGCCACTTTCTCTTTTGTCCATGTGTCTGTTTTAATCTGTCTGTTTGTACTTAGCCTTAGCCCACTGGGGATCTACCTATAACACATGCTTTGAATGGACCCTAACTAACAAAGAGTACTTTGGTTCTCCTCATGAAGTTCTGCTTTCATTATCTGAAGGCGATAACAGGGAGAATGTTACACTTAATTGTATTTGTCTTTGCTTCCTCTCTGTAAGTGCGCTGTAGCTGTGCGTGGAGTCACCTGTCCTGAGGCGGTGAACTCAAATAACTATGTAGATCACTAAAAAGAAATTGTGACCTGAGCCAGTAAGTTTACAATCGGCAAGATGCTTGGACCTAGACTTTAAACTGTATGAGACACATGAGTAGCTTCCAGTAGGGTCAACATTGTATATTGCAGCAGTCTGTCTGTGATTGTGTATGCAGGGTAGCACTGAAGCCGCGTTGTTTACAGTGTCGATGAGGGCCTCAGTGCACACAGGTCAGTAGCACATGGTCGACGTTGTCAACACTGTGCGGTTCATTGTCCAAGGCTGAAGTTCAGGCTTTACAGAATTAATGAATTTTGAACACACTATCGCCTTTGTGCCACCATGCTCCCATAGAACAGCCACACAGAATGTGTACGCAGCACCAGGTTGAAATGACTGTACTAAAATAGTATTTGCAGGCTGAACTAGATATCTGAAAAGGTTTGGAATAGGCTTTAAACAGCCCGAAGTGCGACTAGTGCAGGCTCTTAGAAATCCAGAAAAGTAACAACAGCAGCTCTAAGATTGAATCTGTCTTAGGTCTGGTATTTACTCGAGTAAAACGTACACTTTCATACACTTCTATTTCTATTTTAAAATAATCCATCCAGTCTGCACGTCTGTGTCAGGTGCTTTGCACAGCTGTACCTGATGTGTTTTACAGATGAGGAGGCATCTTCACCTTGTTTTGACTTTCTTGGTTTCACAAAGGTTTTTCTTCAGTTTCAATTGAAACTTAATCTTGGCAGCTTTTCTAAGCTCCGGTCACTTGTATTTTATTCAACTTGATTTTATTTTGACTTCTTTATTTACTTGTTCTGATCCGCTGTTAATATTTAAATGTGTATAGTGTTTGTTTTGGGATAGCTTTCATTTTTCATTTGACCTTTTCCTACAAATCTCAGTTAATTCATATGCCTCTAGATGTATTTGAATTGTTACATGTACAGTTTTTAGTGTGCTCATCTGTTTGGTAAGGATGTATTTCCTTTTTGTTGTCGTCTCACAGCACCAAATGATCGAATTGTGATCTTTTCTGACCAAATGAACATGTTTTTGGAAACCGAGGTTTCTGAAACAAAGAATGACCGCTCAAAGTTGGTCTCTAAATTGTGTAATTTAAACTTTTTAGCCCAATCCTCTGGAGTCAATCTAACTTATTGTTAATAGCATTTGAATAGAGTTTTTGTTTTTCTAGTGAAGTGCTGTTGAATGTACAGTATTTGTCTAAAACTACCTTTATTTGTATAATGCTGTAAGTTACACAAATGTGCATTCTTTAAAATATGACTAAGTATAATTTGTTAAGAGATGTTTTTTGTAATTTACACTTGAAGGCATTTCATCACACTTGATGCTGCTGAAATTCAAATCTACAAATCCCCAGCCCCCTTTCAGACAGAGTGGTCCTGGTGGATGCAGTATTGAATATGTCCCAAAATATTCTCACTTCTGCATATGAAATGCTCCCCTCCTTTAGACATGTCAGATTGACATATCTCCCAAAATATTTGTACACACAGGAGGGTGCAGTCAGGGTAGATTAGGATTCTGCCAGTGTTTCTAGATGTCAATCAGTTATCTGGTGCCTGAAGAAGCATCCGTCTGCCCAATGAAGACACCAAGGCATGAGTAAGACGTCCTGCTGTCTGTTCACATCCACAGTCATGGGCCAGACATGACTTGAGACTTTCACTGGAGATTAACACTCAGATGCTTCATTGCTGCTCTGCCAGTGATGAAGTCCAGGCAGCATGAATCGATCATTAAATGAAGGTCATGTGGTGTGGCCCAGTCCTTGTGCCTTTCCAAAATGAATATATCATCTCCCTTTCAGTGCTATCTCACAATTAGCAATGAACTATTTTGTCTTTCTGTTTTTTACCCAGTACATATGGCTGATGTATAAAACTAGCTGTATTTTCAATGTTTTGTTTTTGATAATAAAACCATCATTCTTGCTTATGGCAGATACAAAGTCTCTGTGTTTTATCTACTTCATTTACATCAGTATGAGCTGCATGCCCGAGGCTGCTGGAGCAACTTGTCATGTAACCGAGTATTTAACTATATCAACACTGTCATCTTGCAACATAGTTCTACCATGTCACAATTATGACATTTTAACATAATCTCTAAATGTTTATCTCCATTTATGTTCATATTTGTGGCTTTATATGATGTTAGATTCCAACACTGTGTACCAAAAGGTCTTCACTCACTCAAAACACAAACAACAAAGCAGTCGTTCCCAACCTTCTCTATCATTGAGTACTGATTGAATTCTGAGCACAACATCACAGGCGTTTATTTTAAGGAGATTTAAACACGTTATTCAAAGTATTTTTTCATGTTTTCATGTTTTTTTCTTCCCCGTGCTTGGCCATGATTCTATGAGCTTTTTGGTTTAACAGGCAGTTTATGAGAGAGTGACAGCTCTGTGAATAAAGCCCCCTCACAGACTAAGGCTGCCCTCTGCTGGTCACACAGTGTTAACGTCAATCTGTTTCCAGCTGTCACTCTCATGGTTCAAAGAATACATCCATCTTTACACAAGTCAAATGTTTATTAATATCTCCAGGCATTTATTATTGATAACACTTGTGATATAATAACATCAAACAGTCAACTTTATCTGGGTTTGATTTCAAATCAATTATTTACAGGCTGTGTAATGTGATTACAATGTGTTTACCGCCATCTTGAAGTGAAGATTTGAATATTGACAGGATAAACACAACTGTATCTATGAACAGGTAGATGACTGTGTGTGTTTAGGCTTCTTTTCTCAAAAAGGCACTCAAAAGAGACACTTCCTCTGCACAGGAACAGTCTGTCTAACTGTTGTAACTGTCAATATTCCATCCCCAAACTGACCTGTAGTTCAGTTCATCCTAATTTGTCCATTTTCAGTGTTTTATCATGTAACAAATGACTTTAGGTTTATTCTGCTCTTCCTCATGACATTCTTCATACTGAGTGAAATGACTATTTACATTTTTATCCAAAGTAAAAAAAAATGATGATTTTCTTTCTTCGACATGCATTGATTAAAAATACGGAGAAGGATGAATCTATAAATGGATTGCAGGCATAATTGTGAGAAGAGATTACGACCTGAAGGTGTCATGTACAGTGCCTTTCAAAAGTGTTGGAACAGTGAGGCAAATTCCTTTATTTCTGCTGTAGACTGAAAACATTTGGGTTTGACATCCAAAGATGAATATAAGACAAAAGATCAACATTCATCTTTTATTTCCAGGTATTTACATCTTGATCTGATACACAATTTAGAAGACAGCACCTTTTGTTTGAACCCACCCATTTTTTATGGGAGCAAAAGTATTGGAACATGTGACTGACAGGTGTGTTTTATTGCCCAGGGTCCCCCTGTTACATTAATTATTCAAACAATAACTAGCACTGAATATCTGCACTCAGTTTCAGATTTGGGTTTTGTCTGTGCATTTATAGTTAGAGATGTAACCAACATGAAAACCAGAAAGCTGTCTATAGATGAAAATCAAGCAATTTGTTAAGCTCAGAGAAGATGGAAAGTCAATCAGAGCCATTGCACAAACAATGGCCATAGCCAGTACAACCATTTGGAATGTCCTGAAGAAGAAAGAAACCACTGGTGTACTGAGTAACAGACATCGAACAGGTAGACAAGGAAAACAGCAGCAGTGGACAACAGAAAGACTGTGAGAGCTCTAACAACTGTTGGTGGCATCAGAAGGTATAAGGCCGGGGTTCCCAACCCGCGGACCGGGGTCCGGATCCGGACCGGATCGCCATATCATCCGGACCCGAGATTAATTGTAGAATTTTTTTTTTGACAGGCGAGTCTATTTCATGCCGTAACATTACTTTTCCCTATCCAAGCACTGCACTGAGCAAGCATTGGAAGGTACCAACCAATCGTGTGAGAGTCATACTACCCATGTGATTCTATCTAGCCAATGAAATCGCCACCTTGAATTCAGAGCGAGGTGCTACGAGTGAGTCTCTGTACGACGACAAAACTGGCCCGCCATCAATTATATCTGGCCCGCTTAATATATTTAAATATATCTTTTAAGTTTAACAATTATGTTTTAAGGCCGTAAAACCCCTAACCACACACTTTTATACACCTTATTACACGCATTTTGTACAGTACTCCCTTAATTAATCAGGACGCAGAACACACGTGCGGTTCTCACTCAGCCAATCAGGACGCAGAACCCCCCCCCCGCATGGTCATGGACCGCGATGGAATTGTCAGGAAAAAAATTGGCCCGCGTCCAAACTTAGTTGCCGAACCCTGGTATAAGGCATCAGTGAAGGTATAAGAATCTACTATTCAAGAAGAATGCAAAAGTTTGGTGATGTCAGTGAATCACAGACTTGATGCAGTTTTTGCAAGCAAAGGAATTGCAACTAAATATTAGGTTTTTAATCACTTTAATCTATTTTAAATCTATCTGTTCCAATACTTTTGCTCACATGAAAAATGGGTGGGTTCAATCAAAAGGTTCTATCTTCTACATTGTGTATCAGATCACGATGTAAATAACGGGAAATAAAAGCTGAAATGTTGATCTTTTGTCTCATATTCATCTTTTGATGTCAAACCCAAATGTTTTCAGTCTACAGCAAAAATAAAGGAACTGGCCTCACTGTTTCCAACACTTTTGGAGGGGATTTAAACAAACTCATTAGATTAGTTTCCGAACGTACAGAGGCCCAAAGTGTTCAATACTAAATCAATTCATCATCCATCCATTATCTGTAACCTCTTCTCCTCATCAGGGTCACTGTGAGCTGGACTCTATCCCAGCTGACTGGGTGAGAGGCGGGCATACCGTCACCAGTCAGCAGTTCATCACAGGACACCTCAATCAATTCAATGAAAATAAAAACTTTAAAAAGAAAAACATGACCTGACCTTTTTTTTATATTGAATTCAATCTTCAATATTAAAACTTAATAAATGTTGGTAGCTATATACTTAATGAACAATATATAACATATTTTTCTTTCCTTTCGGTTCACTTATGTTTTTACCTCTGAACAGTTTGTTGTTCAGTGTGAGTCTTTTCTGTTCTTTTAAATAAATAACTCTGGACTGATTTCAAGTTCCAAGGCAATCAGGTCCTAGGTGAGGGACCAGACAAAGCGCAGCTCAACCCCCCTGATGAAATGTATATCCAAGGAGCCGAGTTTCCCTTGCCCAGACGTGGGCCACCGGGGCCCCCCCCCGGAGCCAGGCCTGGGGGTGGGGCTCGTTGGCGAGCGCCTGGTGGTCGGGTCTTGCCCGAAAGGGTGACATGAGCCCCCCTTTACATGGCCCCACCACCCATGGGAGGGGTCACAGGGGGCATGTGCAAGGAGAGTTGGGCGGCAGTCGGAGGCGGGGACCCTGGCGGTCCGACCCCCGGTTGCAGAAGCTGGTTCTGGGGGTGTGGAACGTCACCTCTCTGGCGGGGAAGGAGCCTGAGCTGGTGCGTGAGGTTGGGAGGTACTGGCTAGATATAGTAGGGCTCGCCTCGACGCACAGCGTGGGCTCCGGAACCAGTTTCCTTGAGAGGGGTTGGATGCTCTACCACTCTGGAGTTGCCCCCGGTGAGAGGTACAGAGCGGGGGTGGGAATGCTTGTTTCCCCCCAGGCCTGTACGTTGGGGTTCACCCCAGTGCCCATCTCTGGGGCTGAGGTCGCTGAGGTGGCAAGGCCCCGGAGGTGGATGAGGTCCGCCCGGAGTTCCTCAAGGCTCTGGATGTTGTGGGGCTGTCTTAGCTGACACGTCTCTGCAAGATTGCGTGGACATCGGGGGCAGTGCCTCTGGACTGGCAGTCTGGGGTGGTGGTTCCCCTCTTCAAAAAGGGGGACCGGAAGGTGGTCCGCAAGATTGTCGAACCTCGGATCCAGGAGGAGCAGTGTGGTTTTCGTCCTGGTCGTGAAATTGTGGTCCAGCTCTACCCTTAGCGTGGTCCTAGAGGGTGCATGGGAGTTCGCCCAACGAGTCTACATGTGCTTTGTGAACCTGGAGAAGGTGTTCGACCGTGTCCCTCGGGGAGTCCTGTGGAGGGGGCTCCGGGAGTATGGGGTTCCGGACCCATTAATACGGGCTATCCAGTCCCTGTACTCTCGATGCCAGAGCTTGGTACGCATTGCCGGCAGTAAGTCGGACCTGTTTCCCATGGGAGTTGGACTCCGCCAGGGCTGCCCTTTGTCACCGGTTCTGTTCATAACCTTTATGGACAGAATTTCTAGGCGCAGCCAGGGCGTTGAGGGGCTGCGGTTCGGTGGCCTCAGGATTGGGTTGCTGCTTTTTGCGGATGATCTAGTCCTGTTGGCTTCATCGGAGCGTGACCTTCAGCTCTCTCTGGAGCGGTTTGCAGCCGAGTGTGAAGCGGCTGGGATAAGAATCAGCACCTCCAAATCCGAGGCCATGGTTCTCAGCCGGAAAAGGGTGGAGTGCAGCCTCCGGGTCGGGGATGAGATCCTGCCTCAAGTGGAGGAGTTCAAGTATCTCGGGTTCTTGTTCACGAGTGAGGGAAGGATGGAACGGGAGATTGACCAGCGGATCAGTGCGGCTTCTGCAGTGATGCGGACTCTGCACCGGTCCGTCGTGGTGAAGAAGATTTACCAGTCAATCTACATTCCTACCCTCACCTATGGTCACGAGCTTTGGGTAGTGACCGAAAGAATTAGATCGCGAATACCAGCGGCCGAAATGAGCTTCCTTCGCAGGGTGGCTGGGCTCTCCCTTAGAGATAGGGTGAGAAGCTTGGCCATCCGCGAGGAGCTCAGAGTAGAACCGCTGCTCCTCCGCATTGAGAGGAACCAGTTAAGGTGGCTCGTGCGTCTCATGAGGATGCCTCCTGGACGTCTTCCTGGTGAGATGTTCTGGGCACGTCCCTCTGGAGGCGGCCCCGGGGAAGACCCAGGACACGCTGGAGGGACTATGTCTCTCGGCTGGCCTGGGAACGCCTTGGGGTCCCCCTGGGAGAGCTGGACGAAGTGGCCGGGGAGAGGGAAGTCTGGGCCTCCCTGCTGAAGCTGCTGACCCCGCGACCCGAATCTGGATAAAGCGGGAGAAGAAGAACGAGACGAGGTTCCCTGGCATCTTTTATTTGATATAACTCATTTTCACCCAAAATGTCTCATTATTAAGTAGTAAATTACTACATGAATACAATAATATTTTTGTGAATAGTTTCAGAAATGATCATTAAATGTTATTTCATCTTTTTCCAAGGGTTTTAAGTTTTCATCTCATAATACTGCCATTTATTTCATAGAGATTGTTCATGACAGTGATACTTTCATCTGCCCCTCACATTTGAAAAAGACATTTAAAAATAAAAATACCTCTAATAAATTCTGTTATGAAAATAATATGAACGACTGATTTCTTGAATTATTTTACTGTTGGTTCACTTTTTATATCTTACAAAATTTAGTCAGTTTATTTCGAGCTTTTTATTTATTTTTTATTTTGTATTTATTTCATATTTAACACTTTGGAGTCTCTTTGATGTTTGAACTGTTCTCACCAGTTAACAAAAGTAAACATGACCTGGGTTCCATATGATCAAGCTAAGTTACAATGGCTCTCAGCAGTAGCAGCTACAGTCCTGTCAGCAAACAAATGTTCACAGTGCAAACTTTCTGCAGCAGCCGTCAGCAGGTCACAGTTAACGAAACAAACAGGACAGAGTCAGTATCTGAAACTTTGGTTCAGTTCGCGTTCACTTTCATCACCCTCCACTTATGTGTTAAGCCACTTAGATTTGTAGTCCAGTACAATCAGTGAAGATCTCTTTCTGCCTCACCCCTCTTTAGATTCACTATGTTCGGAATATTAGGCATGAAAAGGAAGAGGCTTAGTCTTGGCCTCACTGATTCAGATGTAAAATAACAAGACTGCACTGTGTACTCTTGAAGAGATGTGCGCCAACAACATAACTGGCCACTGGAGTTAAACTTTACACATCAGGAAAGGCCAAAGTGACTTATATTAAAGTCACACATGCACACACAACAGTGAGGGGGTTAGGATATTTCTTGTGCTTTTACGCCTGTTAGTAATATCAACAAAATGTCTTCAGTGTGGAACCATAAGCAGCCACCCAGCAGATAAAACAATGTCTTATATAGAAGTAAAGTGAGCAGGAAAATATCTGAGTCCCAAAAAACTGGCCGAGATAAGAGAGATCTCCTACAGACGGAGTCTGCTGAAGTTTTACCAGCTGTCACATGGCATGCTGCAGACGGGTAAATCAGCACAAACACTGCCGGCTGCCCTTGGCAACCTCCTCGGAGGAATGGACAGTGTTGGGAACAAATCCACTCTTGACGCCTTCCCAGCCATCCTGGATCTTGATGTCCCCGCTCCGTACCAGCTCAAAGATGTCCCTCGTAAGATCCACAAATGCCTCACGGAAAAGAAACAAAAATCACAATCAGATTGTGGAGGATCATAAAAGAATTGAAAATGACTGAAAAATGCTAAAAATGATAATTAGGGACATTTTATTCTTAACCAGAACAGAACGCAAATCATTGTTATTTGTCATCATTTTGACATTTGCTAATTACCACTTCTTCAGTGAAATTAACAGGCTTTGTGAAAATGACATCAAGTTCAGTTACCATCAAGCTATGTTATGTGCAGAGGTAGTACGCAACCTCCCTCTAGTGGTAAAAGGTGGAAATACTTTTTCAAAAATGAAATAAATGAACTTCAAATCATATTATGATGGATATCAGCCCTCTCAGTAAGGTGTAGGGTCCAAATGAAATTATAACAATGCTGTAATGGAAGTGAGACAGTAAAATGTATCCCTCCTCCTAACTGAAATCATTTTTGTACAGTCCATAACAGTGCACAGGTATAGTCAGGTTCATAAATGTTGGGACATCGACACAATTCTAATCTTTTTGGCTCTATACACCATGAACATGATGTGCTTTAACTGTAGATTTTCAGCTTTAATTTGAGGGTATTTACATCCAAATTAGGTGAACGGTGTCATGTCAAGGTACATGCTACAGGAAGTATAGTTGTGACAACGATTAAAGCTCTATCTGTGGACAGGGCCATGAGATGTATTTAAAACAGAGTTTGATGAACACTTCTGTTCAAAGAGTTTTGGTGTTGAAGCCAAATACAATGAAGGAATTACAGGTGATCACGTATCTATGAAGACAAATCTCATCCTGACCTTCTCCACATTAATAGCGTCGCGTGCCGATGTCTCCACATAGCGCATCCCAAAGGTCCCTGCCAGCTTCTCTGCCTCCTGCTGCATCACCTGACGCTGGGCCTCCAGGTCGCACTTGTGACCCACCAGCAGGAAGATGATGCTGTGCGGCTGGACGTGGCTCTGGGCTTCTTCCAGCCAGTTATGCACGTTCTGGAAGGAACGACGGTTTGTGATGTCGAACAGTAAGAGGCCGCCCACAGAGTTACGGTAGTAAGCTCTGGTGATAGACCTGTGTGGAAAAACAGTCTCCAATAGTCAAAAATTAGCAGTCTATCTATCTATCTATCTATCTATCTATCTATCTATCTATCTATCTATCTATCTATCTATCTATCTATCTATCTATCTATCCCCTCTAATCCCTCTATTGTATTACAAAGGCTGAAAGCCACACAAACACTAGTGAAGTACTGAGATAAGATACATACTGATTGTTGCTTTTAGACCTTTCATGGAATTTATTGACCGCAACACAAACATATAGTGTATATTAAATATGGTTAAGGTGTAGTTAAACACTGGGTAAGGGTTAGGGAAAGACTGTGGTAAATAGAAGGGACTGTTATACATGATGGATTATGATGGATGGGAGTGGAATGTGCAACACACTGATCCATCCTTACTTTTACCTACTCATCAATAAATCTGATTCTGAGTTTGATGACTAATTCTTCAGCTCATCAACTGAGCTGTTGATGTAATTTCCTGTTCATGAATAGAATTCTAAATACTAAATCTAAAATGGTCAGTTTACCCAAAAAAAGGTATATTTAAGCATGCCAATCATGTTCTATTCTGTATTTGAATTATTGTCAACAAATCTCACAAAAAGACCAAAACCATCAATGTGTCAGTCTATCTTTCAGTACTCTCCACGCTGTCTGTGGCTCTTACTTCAAGCCCATTTGTTCCAATTAAAATGAATGTAAAGAAATATACACTTTGATTTTGTAAAAAGGCTAAATCATTTCCTAAATGAGTTGCACACACTAACTAACAAACACTAACTAACGAGAGCATTTGTTGGGATCATCTCAGCTGCACATTTGTTGCACTAGTGATTATTTACAGCAGCACAGTACCCAATAATGTGCTCCTAATGAAGGAACAAAACAAGTCACCCAGTGCAATAGTGGGGCTCACTGCTTTCTGGACAGCAATGGAGCTCAGAGGAATGAACTATATGAGGCTTTGGCCACAGTGAAAATACTTGTTGGTAGCAACAGAGTGGTTTTGGAGCTTTCATGGGGTTTAATGCCCGTCTGAGGAGACATCCAACAGGACTGGATAAGACTAAGGTAGGATGGATGGCAGAGATCTGTGTGACCTTTGTCTAAAGGTAATGATGCCATTTTGTGAATGCTGAAGAGAAATTAGGTTTATCTTTACCTGAATCTCTCCTGTCCTGCAGTGTCCCAGATCTGTAACTTAATCCTTTTGCCCGGTTCAATCTCCACTAGACGGGAGAAGAAGTCCACCCCGACGGTTGGGTCTGACACCTGGGCGAAACGGCCCTCTGTGAACCTCCGGATGAGACATGACTTGCCAACCGTGGAATCTCCAATGACGATCAGTCGAAACTGATAAAGCCATATCGCCTCCATGTTTCAACCAAATTAAAATCTGTGACAAATTAAATCATTCACTCAGTCAATGTCATCCAAAACTCAAACACAATGAGGTTACTGTCACATGACAAAGAATCCTGGCCCTTGGAACAAGACAAAGTTTGTAGACTGACTAGAGATTATAGCTTGTCTCACAAAACCACTGCAGAAATGATCTCTAGAAAAGATGAAATCTAAAACATGATCTGACCTGATCTGATGTTTTATTGAGTGTGCCTGAAGGAGCACACTCTTTAAAACCTCTCGGGCTTATTGAGTGTGCCTGAAAGAGCACACTCTTTAAAACCTCTCGGGCTTATTCTTCCGCCTATTTTTCCGTTTCTTCCGTGTTTTTTTTCGGTTCGCTACTCCTCCCAGAGTTTTTGTCGCACACACACAAAACAGGTATCAAAACGACTGGCTCGGCCGGGAATGGTGTGCTATGACTTTTCCAAGAGTTTCGGCAAACGGTTATACCGAAAAATCGCCAAATACCATGCCAAAAAATGAATGGGTGTGTATTGTGAGAACTATCCAGAGCTAGAGTGCGTGATGTCATCGCCAGAGTGGAGAAGGAGAGAAAAAGTCGTCGAAAAATACATTTGTATACTGCGATTGTGGCCTCAAATGCACAGCTACAGACATGATTTATACATACAAACGTAGGAAAATTTGTCGTCTCACTCACATTCGCCTGCTAAAGCTGTCAGATATATAGTTTTGGCGTGACACGTAAATATGCGGCAGCAACTCCCATCCTCAGCCTCATATACTCCCATGTTAAAAAGGCGGGAAAGTTTCTGGAGGAAAGCAGAAGTAACGTTTCTCTCTCTTGCTCCCAAGGGCACATTTCTTCATTTATTGACATAAAAATTGACAGAAACGACTATGTAGACGATCAGGAAGGACTCATCCTGCTTGTGGTTAAGCCGGTTCAATGATTGGAAATAAGGTTTGGTCAGAAATCCTTCCTCTTCGAGGGAAGGTCTCAGCATTTTCTCTCAGTCTCTGTCAGGATTTTTAACTGACATTTTAACAGGTGCAGATTAGCTGCTGCTGATTAGGTCTTGGTTGCTTGGCAACCTCAGCCTGCTTGATGGAGGAGAGGGGGGAGGGGCCAGCAGGCAGAAGCCAAGCGGCGGCCATTTTAGTAGTTCTTGGCACTCAATTTGAACTTGTCTGTCTAAAATGGCAGAGACAGCAGAGCAGCTAGCGCTAACATACTATTTGCTAACATTAGCGACCAGTGCTAAAATTAATGCTAATTAACATTAACCACTAGGAATTAAATACATGTTAATTGCAAACATGATAATGTTAACATGCTAATGTTAATTAACATTAGCCACTAGGAAATTAAATACATGCTAATGTCAACATACTAATGTTAATTGTTAGCACGTCAGCGCATCACCATTAACATGCTAATGTTAACATGCTAATGTTAATTGCTAGCGCGTCACCGCATCAGCGTTAACATGCTAATGTTAACATGCTAATGTTGATAATGCTAATGTTAATTGCTAGCGCATCAGCGTTAACATGCTAATGTTAACATGTTAATACTAACATGCTAATGTTAACATACTACTGTTAACATGTTCATGCTAAACATGCTAATGTTAACATGCTAATGGTAATTGCTAGCGCATCAGTGTAAACATGCTAATGTTAACATGCTAATGCTAACATGCCAATATTAATTGCTAGCGCATCAGCGCCTCAGCGCTAACATGCTTGTGATAACATGCTAATGTTAATTGCTACTGTTAACATGCTAATGCTGATAATGATAATTGCTAGCGCGTCAGCAGTAACATGCTAATGTTAACATGTTAATGCTAACATGTTAATGCTAACATACTAATGTTAATTGCTAGCACATTAACGCTAACATGTTAATGCTAACATGGTAATGTTAACATGCTAATTATAATTGCTAGCGCATCAGCGCTAACATGTTAATGTTAACATGCTAATGTTAATTGCTAGCGCATCAGCGCTAACATGCTAATGCTACCATGTTAATGCTAACATGTTAATGCTAACATGCTAAAGTTAACTGCTAGTGCATCAGCGCTAACATGGTAATGCTGACATGTTAATGTTAACATGATAATGCTAACATGCTAATGTTCATTGCTAGCGCATCAGCGCTAACATGCTAATTCTAAAATGCTAATGCTAACATGGTAATGCCAACATGCTAAT
Source organism: Larimichthys crocea (assembly GCF_000972845.2). Classification (NCBI taxonomy): domain Eukaryota; kingdom Metazoa; phylum Chordata; class Actinopteri; family Sciaenidae; genus Larimichthys; species Larimichthys crocea. The sequence continues at coordinate 241,608 of NW_020857324.1, forward strand.
GTTAATTGCTAGCACGTAAGCTCCTGTGTCTAAACAAACATGTTAAAAATGACTATTTGAGGTGTGCTTTTTGAATACAGACCCCTGGCAACAGCCCACTCGTCAGTCTCAAAATTTCTGCGGGAATTTACTAGTACTGAATTTTCTGAGCAGTGTCAGTAATAATGTATGGGGGCGACAGGGCCAGAATCAGGCACATTCAAAACTCTTCAGAATTTTTTCTAGTTGAGTGTGCCTGAAAGAGCATACTCTTTAAAACCTCTTGGGCTTATTGAGTGTGCCTGCAAGGCGCACACTATATGTTATCCACCGCGCTTATTGAATGTGCGTGCAAGGCGCACACTATATGTTATCCACCGATCTTATTATTATTATTATTGAGTGTGCGTGCAAGGCGCACACTATATGTTATCCACCGCGCTTATTATTGGTGTGGGTGCCCAAAGGACACTATTGTTATCCAAATCTTTATTAGTGACGAGTGCCTACGACACTCGTCAACCATTGTTCTTCTGCGTGTTTCATGGCAATATTATTATTAGTGACAAGTGCCTACGACACTCGTCAACTATTGTTCTTCTGCGTGTTTCATGGCAATATTATTATTATTATTCATTTTCCGCCCTTTTTCGAACATGAATGCGGCCCGCAGCGGTGAGAGGACCCCAACAAATTATATATCAAAACGTGCGTCTTGACCGAACGAGTGCTATTACTTTTCTAAGAGATTCGCGTGTTTTTCGCGAATTTATTCTGGAAAAACTGCGAAAAATTCCCATAGGGAATGACTGGGGAGGCCTGAAAAAAGTACATTTCAACAGACATTTTCAACAATGAACTGCTCTGGCATACTTTAACCGAGAGACTGCATTTGAACTTAAAACGGAGGTATGCTCCCTTATCTTCAGGGATTCACGACACTCATCGACAGCTTTCCGTTTTTAAACTATCAAGGCTCAAAGTGAGCAGGTTTTTAGTCAAATTCTGGGTTTATAATGGGTGTGTATGTGGCGGAATGTTTGTGCTAGAGTGGATGACATCATCAGCTTGAGTGAGGAGCAGGAGAAAATCATTGAAAAAATAAAACGGATTCGACTACCTGTGGCTCAAATGCCCCACTACAGACAGATTATCCTCAAATGTAGGAAAATTCGAGGTGATCGAGCGATAACACTGTTGAAGCTGTCTCTTTTATAGTTTGGGCTCCATACAGGCCAACTGATCGAGTACTCACATCCAGCCGCATTCATCTCCATGTTAAAATAGGAGGGACATTTTCTAAGGAAGGCAGAAATAACGTTTCTCTCTCTGCTCTTGAGGAAACAGTTTCTTCATTTATCGACACAAAATAACTATGTACAACGATCAGGAAGGGCACGCGATGTCCCCAGTTATGTCGGTTCAATGATTGGAATTACGGTTTGGCCATAGAGCCCTCCTCTTCGAGGACTGTTCTCAGCATTTTCCCTCTCTCTCTCTGTCAGGATTTTCAACTGGCGTTCCAAACTGACAACAGTTGCAGCAGCCCAGTGGCCATTTGAGCAGTTATTGGCTTCATTGAACTTGTCTGTGTAAAATGGCCGACAGAGACAGCAGAGCAGCTAGCACATTAGCGCTAGCTGTAAGAGACTGCAACTGCTAACATTAGTCCTGTCTCTCTCTCTCTCTCTCCTCTCTCTCCTCACCACACACAACACACACACAACAAACACAACACCACACACCCACACAGTCCTCTCTCTCTCTCTCTCACACACAAACACACACACACACACAGTCTCTCTCTCTCTCTCACACACACACACACACACAGTCTCTCTCTCTCTCTCTCTCTCCTTTCTCACTCACCACAAACACACACACACACACACACAACCACAAACACCACACACAGTCTCTCTCGCTCTCTCTCTCTCTCCTCTCTCCTCACACACAAACACACACACACACAACACACACACACACACACGACGCGACAGACCTCGCCGTTCCCGGGGCCGGGACTCTCATTAAAGGGTAAATGAGCTATCATCTTGTTGTTTTTTATTTTCAGTTAGCTCATACTTCAAGCTGAAAGGTAATGTCAGATCACTGCTTGCTGGCAGCCCAATAAGAACACAAACTGTTTGAGAGTTCTGAAAGAGAGATTTTTTTCCTACAATAAAAAATAATTTATTTGGTCATAATTTGTCTGTAGCTTATTTATTTTAAATAAATCGTGAAAAAATCGTATCGGAACAAAAAATCGTGACTCGAATCGAGTCTGAGTTGAGTGTAGCGTTACATCCCTATTAGCCAAAGAATTAAATACAGTCATTGTTAACATGTTAATGTTAACCTGCTAAAGCTAATTAGTATTAGCCACTAGGAATTAAATACCTGTTAATGTTAACATGCTAATGTTAAGTGCTAGCAGTCAGTGCTAGCCCATAATTTTTAGTCACTAAGAATACTGCTAATGTTAATATGGTAAATTAATTGTTAGCGCGCCAAAGACAGCAGAGCAGCTAGCGCGTTAGCACTAGCTGTAAAGACATGCTAACTGTTAACATAGCGGCAAAAGCTAAAATTACTGCAAATGGTAATTGCTAGCGCGTCACACATAGCAATTAAGCATTAGCCACGAATAACCAAATACATGCTACTTGCTAATATGCTAATGGTAACATGCTAATGTTATAGCACTAGCCACAAATAATTAAATACATGTTAATTCTAACATGTTAATGTTAATTGTTAGCCGTCTGCGCTAGCAATGAGCATTAGCCAGGAAGAATTAAATACATGCTTGCTAACATGTTAATGTTAACAGCTAATGTTAATAACATTAGCCACTAGGAATTAAGTACATGATCATTGCAACATGTTTTGTTTAACATGCATGGTATTAGCATTTGCCACTAAAATAAATACATGATCATTGCTAACATGTTATTTTAACAGCTAATGTATCAGCATTAGCCACTAAGAATTAAATACATGATCATTGTTAACATGTTAATGTTAACCTGCTAAAGCTAATTAGCATTAGCCACTAAGAGAAATACATGATCATTGCTAACATGTTAATGTTAACCTGCTAAAGATAATAAC
>NW_020857325.1:0-1543 GCF_000972845.2 Larimichthys crocea
TGTATATAGTTTTTTTATGTTTATGTTTTATATTGTTTATATTGTTATGTTTGCGCCTACCTTTCATGTCCCTTCTCTTTTAAACTGTACTTATGTCTATACCTATATGTACAATGTATGTACAAGCGATTCTGATTCTGATTGTATATCTAATTTAGAAGCTATTGCTTGTTTTTCTGTTTTTGTACATTAGTCATGGTTTTGTTGTCATTTCAACACAGTGCACAGTGAAACAAGACAATGTTTCGACCTATAGGACTATGGTGCTACATGAAACATACAACATATAGTGCAGACAGGACTTCAATAACTGTATTGTAGTCCTGTCTGCACTATATGTGTACACATAACACAAAGAACTAGATCTCTTTCAATCATTTTGGTGTTTAGTGTCATAATAAAGAAAATAAAAAAAATAAATATTCTTTGGCTGCTGGTTTACTAAGTTTATGTAACTGTTGGAATCGTTATAGTCTCAGCTTTCATATGACACATCGTTTGTCTGGAGTTGTGTTTGGTGTGTGTAAATATGACTTGTAGGTGCTTGTAGCAGAGTTTCTCATGTATAATTTAATGTGCAATATGAGCATATTGTTACGTGTTGAGTACAGTGTTTCGTGTTTTTTGTTGCGGATTGGGTCTCTCAACTGGGGCTTATACATATTCCTAAATAAAAGGTGGTGGTTGGGGTAAGGCGTCCTAATAATGATAAAATCCATGCATGAAATAGAGACTGTAACTCTCACTGTTCAGACTTTAAGAAAAGAATCTGTGTTGCTCTTTAGACTGAACAGAAAGGATTGTGTCTCTCTGATGAGTGTCCTTTCCTTTTGAACATTGAGGCACTACATTTGAAGCTCGGTAGGACTGGTGTGTGTTTTTGATTGCTTGCATAATAATCCTTGAAAGCTTTTTTCCTTTCCCACAGATGCATTTTCATTTTATATTTAATATCAGCACATATTTGAAGGCGCACTGTTTGTTTTCCTTTTTCTCCTGCAGTTCACACAACAGCACACTTAACACAAGAGCAAAAACAGTCTTAGTGCTTCAGACATCTTTAATCATTAACTGAATAAATGTGCTTTTCATTATCTGCTTCTTGCAACTGCCACTCATCAGCACAGTGACATACAGTCATGAGTTCATGACACGTGAGTTCAAATTTAGCTCCTGAGGAGCTCAGAGCGACAAATTAAATAAATAAATGAAATATACAGTTCAGTGAGACTGTGGTGCATTATATTTGAGTTGACTCATCAAATCGCTCATCTGTTGTTAGATACGGGTTTGCAGACTCATCGTGTTCAGTACATCTGTTGGGTGAATCACAATAAAAATAACAAAAACCACTGATGCAAAGGTTAAAAGTACGGCTCTGTTCCTCTGTGGCTACGGTTCAACTCCCACATCCTCACAGCGTCCTCTGTTCACACACACACACAAAAAAATCAACATTATCATTATGTTCAAATCCAGAAAACTTCAGCCAGTAAAACCCTCCTCCCCACCACCACACTCTATTTTCATTGTCATTTATTTT
>NW_020857326.1:0-640 GCF_000972845.2 Larimichthys crocea
GAACCCTGCGGGGAGGGAATCCAGGCAAACGGGAGACAGACGAGGGGCGAGCAGGCAGAGGAGTCAGGGACAGAAGGCTGGTCAGGTTTCCTGGGCAGAGACGGGCAGGGTCGAAACCAGGGAAGCAGTCCGGAGATAAACACGAGAGAGCTTTGCCTGATGCTAAAGACAATCTGGCAAGTGGAATCATCGATGTCCTCTACACTCCCTCCCTCCTGCTTTTATACGGACACCAGGCCTTTCAACTGTGAAATAACACAAACACGAAACTGCACAAAAATACACATGCAATGTTCTCCAATATCAAAAGTGGTCATAAAGATCACACATGTTGACTGGGGTCTCCTCGTAGGCATACAGTGTTTTTTATTGTTTCTAACTCAATAATCATTCATTCTACTGGATTGTTATAGGGCAGTGTTCTTAAATCCTGGTCCTTCATGGGGACGACGAGCTGAATCAGGTGTGGTGGAGGAGGAAACATCTAAAACATGCAAGGGCAGTGTTCCTAGAAGACCAGGATTGAAAAACACTGTTGTAGGGTATGTGTTCATAGATATCAAAGTCATCAGTGACAGGACATCCTCAGTCTACTGTGACAGGAAGGCAAAAGTAACAGCGAAGACTTTGTCACCATCAG
>NW_020857327.1:0-18198 GCF_000972845.2 Larimichthys crocea
TTTTGTAAAGGATAGTCCGGTGTATTCTATGCTAAAGGAGATAATGAAGGAAGCATTGAAGCTCCTTTCCTTAATCGTTAGAGAATTCAAACAGCTCTTATCATGGCGGCTAAGTTAATACTTTAGTTAGGAACCTTCCTAAGCAAAATTGACTATTCGACCGGACCCCTTGATTAGGCAGGACTGCCAAGAGCGGCCAGACCCACCACAGTGAGCTTCACAACGGCCATGTTCATACAGTCTGTAGTTGGTTGTTTAGACTAGATTGGCACAGAATCAGCTGCTTAGCCATCAGATTTTAGGGTAATATTAATAACTTTGTTATTATGTTAACATTACTACTACTACACACTACTGTAGAAACATGGTGGACCCACACTGGACCTTTAATTACACAGAGAGAAGCATGAAAACATCGTCATACCTGAGCGTAATTTCAATAAATCAATCATTAATGAGCAGATGCTCCACAGTGCCCACATTTAATCAGAAGAAGTCACTGCCGGTGTCAGTCCTAAGTACTGCCACACACTGATATGAAGATTGACTTCTGATGATATTCATATTGTCCGTGTCTCCTCCCGCTAACTTTTCTCCGACGCTGCGGTGCACGATGGGAACTCTGCTGCGCATCAACAGGCAGACTAATTTATGAAAAACATCTCATCAATGATAGAAGAAGTGAAAGGAGTGTTTCATCAGATGGATTAAGCATGCACATTATATATACATTATTGTAAATGTATATGATTTATTTAATGCTGCAGATCACACGGAGACTCTAGATGTAGACTCTGAACATACTGTAAGTATTCCATTATTGTCAGGAAAAGAAAAGGTTTTTATCTTTGTCTTTTCAGACAGAATGAGACCATCCTCTGCTCAAAAACATTTGTCATATAATAAAAATATGAAAAGAAGTTGATCCTCTGGGCTGAGGCGGAACAGCTGATGAATCAGTAACAAGAGGCAGAGACAGCGTGACACATCGGCCACTTTTATGGAGCTTGGACAGCAATGACTCTCAGGGTGGAGGATCTCCACCACAGCACCCCCCTCCCCTCCATCTATAATGAGTCAGAGGCTCATTGAGTCTGTGCCTTCAAGTCCAGCCACAGCCCTGCAGACAGCCAGAGGCCATGGAGGTCCAGGAGATGTCAGGGAACAGTACAAAGTTTGGTATCAGCTACTCTGACAAGTCTCGTCATTCTCAGTGGAAAATAAGGTCAGCTAGTGATCTGTTCTGTTGGGGAGGTCAACAAAAAAAAACAAACCTCATTTTGTCACGCAGAAATCAGCCTAACTGACCTGAAGAGAGGAAAGGTGTTTTCACCCACAATTTGTTTTATTTTTTTAAAGGCAGAGATGAAATCAGAGGGGGACACAGACAGGCTGAAATAAAGACTTTGTGGGTGTGTTTGAGTGTGTGTGCTGAAGAGGTTGCCCTCATCTCCATGACAATCAACACTCACCACCCCATCTGTCCGACACACACACACACACACACACACACACAGTGACTTCATACCGTGCGGTTAGTCACACACGGTTAGGGGTTGTGGCAGATGCAGTGGGATAGAAGAAGAGGAGGTCATTGTTGGCTTTTTGTTGAACACACACACACACACACACACACACAGAGCAGATGGGCTCTTCTTAAAACAAAGACCGACCGCTTCATCCGCTAATAAACTGACTGTTCCTCTCAGAGAAGGCAGTGAGTTTACTTGAACACAGATGTTTGAAATGAGTTGAATGAAAGTTGAATTTTATTTAAAAGAAGTTCAGGCTGTCTTTTCGAACACGTCTTCTGCACGACCAGCAGATCTTTGTGTCTCTTTTGAGGCTCCTTAAATGTTTACTTCCCCTCCCATGAAAGGAGCTGCAGCAGGATTCAAGACTGGATCCCCTGATTTGAAATCAGAGAGGATCAGCTGACATTTCTCCATAAAATGCTGTCAGTGTTTTTCACAGATCCTGAACGTTGCAAACAGGAAACAGAGATTCTGTTGGCAGTTTGTCCCTTGCTGGTTTGTGGTGTGTGATTGTGGGCGTCCAACAAGAAATTGTTTTCTTACACGAGGCAAAGCAGAACGAATAACTCTGACTGAAACTGAATCTGAATCAATTATTTCATCCTGCTTCTAATGTGCAGAAGATCTGAGTCCGATCATGAAACAAGAAAACCATGAGATGTTATTTATTTTTGATCAACTTGTTTTTTTTTTTCCTCTTTTCAATCCCACAATAACAGGATCAAACGTGTCCCATGTGACCACGGAATAAGTCTTTTATCAAGAAATCAGGCTCACAAAGTATTCTTCTTGTACAAACACGGTGAGATGAAATCCATCACAGCTCAGCAGTTTGATTCATGAACTAACACCGTTTGATTCTGCTGCTGTTTCTGGGTTTCAGATTTCAGACATCAAAGCAGAGCCGATGCTGATATTAAGAAATAAAACTATTCTGATGATGATTTTTCTTTCTACATATACACACAGCAGCTGTCAAAAGTTTGGACACGCCTTCTCACTCTGCACTTTTCTTTACCTTTTATCAGGCATCGAAACAATGAAATAACACATTAAAAAAACAAGTTTCATCTTTAAGATTATTCAAAGTAGCCATCTTTGCACCCTGTAGACATTGTCTCAGTCAGCATCATTCCATATCGTTTTGTGTAAATCTACAATGTAGAAAAATATAAAAATAGAGAAGAATCATTGAATGGCTGAACATATAAACCACATGCAGATATTGATTCATAAAATCAATGAAATGGATTCATCAGCCAGACTCTAGTTAAAGCTGCTGACTGTAGGAAAAGATGGAGATCACACACACTGTGATGGGACAATAAATTCTGCACATTTAACTCCATAAAATTCTTTATTTTCTTCTTCAGATGCAGATTCTTGTTCATATGTTCGACTGGACTCAGCTGGCTGAGTGTGTGTGTGCGTGTGTGTGTTTGTGTGTAATTTCATGCATTTTGAAAGCATCATTAACTTTGCCTCTTTCAGCTGAGATCCTTTCATCTGTGTGTGTGTGTGTGTGTGTGTGTGTGTGTGTGTGTGTGGAGCCACACAGACGCAGCAGACAGACTGTTTAAGATTTACATTAAAAAACACAATCAGTTAGTAACAAAATTATTTGTTAGTTGAAAGCAGTTAGGAGTTTCTGATGGTGTGTAATGATAAAAAAAAAAACATCTTAACACTGGTGCTGTGTGTGTGTGTGTGTGTGTGTGTGTGTGTCGAACATTGCACTGACTCCTGTTGTTTCTGGAGTCGGATAAATGCAGCTCTTTGTTGTCTTTGGTTACAAACCTGAGGTAAATGAAGACATGAGTGTGTACATGGTATAATTCATGACATTTAGAAGCGAAATGTAGCTGATAACAGATGAAATGAAAGTTTACCACAGCATCTCCTCAACCTGCCGCTGTTTGACTTCCATCTGATGGAGATTAGACGTCATACCTGCTGCCTGCACTCTGAATTCATAATAATAAATAACTGAGGACTGGTTCCAGTTAAGAACCATTTCCAAATAGTCCAGTCTGTCAGAATCATATGACTCCAAGCTTATCAAGTCCTTTTAACGTCGAATTCCACTGGGCATGGATGTGATGCGTCTCGTGTGTGCCGCGCGGCCGTGCTTGTCATTGTTTCAAACCTGCACCGGCCCGCACTGCCGTCCAGTTCAGAAGAAGGCCTTTCCTCGGCTCCACCAAAAATATGCAGCCGTCAATCTGCACAGAGCAGATCGAGCTGGCATCGATTTTCAAAATAAAACACCCTGTGCACAACTGGTGGTTGTAAAATCACATCAGTGTGAATCAAATAAACCATGTAGCATATTTACACATTAAGAAGCACTGGAAACTTGAAAGGAGTCATGGTGGAGAGCAGAAACCAGCACCAGCAACAACATGCCACTGCTTCCCAGCCGAGCAGCACATTCAGAAGGTGCAGTAAGTATCCTGTTAACACCAGAGCCACACACACTCTGTCTGGAAAGCTGCTCTTACATTCAACCATTTCACTGCTGTAGACACATTTTCAAATTTTGGTCTAAACTCCTGAAAGCTTAGCTCGAGTCGTGCCGCCGTCCCGTCATCTCAGTCGTCTGGAGGTTTTAGTCTGGGCTCGTGCACAGTGACGTTAGTGAGTCTCTCTGCAGCATCAGGAAGCAGGCGGCACAGTGTTACTGTTGTCAGTACGTGAAGTCTCTGTTCTCTGGAATTTTAGAAAAAATACATCAGTGTGTCTGTGGAGTGAGTGAGAGCGTCCTATTTGTAGCACGGTGGAGTGGAATGGTTTCTCTTCTGCCAAATTGTCACTGGGTGCATGATGGGAAAGAAATGAATCTGGTTGTAGTCTTGTAAACAGTGAGATCATCAGTCTTTGCAACATCTTAAAAAACTGTCTTTAGATGTGAGCGGCTGTCAGACTTTAGTCTTTTCAAAGTTTTCTCCTGTGTGGTCGTCAGAAGAAAAGCTAAATGAAAACAAATCTTCTCTCATCCATTTTACATGATGACAGACAGACTCCCCGTCTCCTCCTCTTTTTATTCCACTATTTCTGCACTGTGTTCAGCTTTGACACTGTATTTATCTTCATATAAAAAAATGATCTGGAATCAATAAAAGAAGCAGACTGATCAGCAGCATCGACAGTAGCATTGGTATCAATGAAATTGATTCCTAATAATGTACATCTGAGCCAATCTCCACCCTGAGCAGAGGAGCATCCATCAAGCCAAAGTAAGAGCAAACCAGAGCCCAGCTCTGACTTAATAACTTTCACTGCCTTCAATAAGTTGTTTTTCCACATTCATGTGCAGCAAAATGTGTCAAAAAGTTCATTAGTCTGTTTGTCAGAATCAAGTCATTTTCTGAGCAGCGTCAGCCTGCAGCAGCTCTCTGTTCTCAGCTTTAATTGAACTTTTAATAAGTTTCAGTTCTGCTTCATTATTTCTGGAAACAGTGTGTTCATCACGCTCTCTGTTTTACTTCACACACACACCGCCGTTATCTCAAACACACTCCTGAATTCTCCATCTGAGCTGCGCCCACAAGAACTTAAACAGGAGTTTCAAAGTGGAAGAGGGGCGCTGACAGTTTGACGAAGACTTCCACTGACTTCTACAAACACGGCTGGACGTCTGGGCCTGACTTTAATCTCAACCTAATTTTGAGCTTAACCTTAAAACCAGTTTTTAACCCTTGAGCAACCACTTGAAGAGATGATGACTGAATAAAATGTCCTTTAATGCAAACACACACAGTCGCACACACACACACACAGAGCTGAAGGAGGCAGCTGGACAACTGACATCTGCTCAGTCTTTTCTAAAGGCTCACACTCACTGTGTGTGTGTGTGTGTGTGTGAGAGAGAGAGAGTGAGTGAGAGTGTGTGTGAAGGATTAACTGTTGACTTGACTTTGTTTGGGAGTGTGTGTGTGTGTGTGTGTGTGTGTGTGTAGACGGGGGGATTAGTTACGTACTACACTCATGTGTATGCATGCATGTGTGTGTGTTACAACAATAGGGGTGGGGTAGCAGCTCTCTAAAACTGTCCTTAAACCATGTTGAACCTGCATAAGACTTTAATCTCATGTAAATTATAATTTAATTAGTGTATTTAAATAAGAAACCTTGTGAAATACTGTGTGTGTGTGTGTGTGTGTGTGTGTGTGTGTGTGTGTGTGGCTGCAAACTGCTGACTTTACTGTGTGTGTATGTGTGTGTGTGTGTGTGTGTGCGGGAGGGGGGGATTAATTTCTTACTCTGTGCATGAACAGCATTATTATGAGTCACAGCCTGTGTGTGTGTGTGTGTGTGTGTGTGTGTGTGTGTGTGTTTGAGGAGCTCCAGGGACAGTGGGTAGGTGGGTGGGTGGTTAGGGTGGGGGGTTCTTTGAAAACCCCAGCAGGGCAGCAGGTTTCCTGGGCACGCTGAACCCTCTGGAGGTCCTCTGACCATCTGCACACTCTGCGACACACATATGATACTCAGAGTCTTTTCTTGTGGCCAGTACAGGAGTGTCTCCAGGACACAGCGGGATGTCAAACTGTAACTTAGAGAGAGGCTACTTAGTGTGTTTGTACTGGTAGAGCTCCAGGGAGAGAAAGTGTTGGTCTCATGCAGCCCAGCTTCTGAGTTCTCCAGCCTCTGCACATATATTTTATTACCTCGGCTTTGTTGAATACTCAGCTCTGATTCTGTTATTTCTGTACAGCAGACCGTTGCTATGGGCGCAGTTCTGATCCTACACCACAGCAGATGCTATAAAATCACAAAATATTGATTTCTCTGTAAAATAAGTGTGATAATGTACAGCGAGCAGGTCACTGTACTTATTTCACAACAATGACGACTTATACATTATCCCTCACATTCTGTACTCTGTTTGTCGGCCTCTAAAGAGTCGATCTGCAGAGCAGACATGATTCTCAGATGGTTTGATTGTGTGTTTTGGTGGAGCTCCCAGGGAAAGCAGGGGGCCCTCTGGACTCACAAAGCCCCAGTAGGGCAGAAGGTTCCTGGGCACACCGAGTGGTCTGACCCCTTGAACCCTGCAGAGGTCTTCAGACCATCTGCACCAACTGCATTGACAGACAATACTTTATTCATTAAAGGTCACATAGATTAGTGACATAAAACAGCACTGAGCTGTAAGTACTTGTAATAGTTTTTATCAATGCGTTATTAATCGTTTCCACTTGTAATATTTTCTTCATATCTTTGTAAAAATCGACTTTTTTTTCTTGTGATCCACACTCACTGTTGGTTTCTCCATTTTTAAAGTAAATTACAGTTCGTGTCTCTCTTTGTGATTAATAATTAAAATTCAAAGTCAAATCACAGGGAATGTTGCTTCAGTAAGTATTTTTTATCTTCAGCACAGAAACTCTCCAGAGGACGGAGGAGTGGTGAAACAGGGAGTAGGAAAACTGGCTACTGCCAACACACACAGCCTCCAGTGTGTGTGTGTGTGTGTGTGTGTGTGTGTGTGTGTGTGTGAAGCCTCAGGCTACAGCAGCTTGCTTGTTTGGTTCATTCAGTTGGTTTAATAGTCGATCCTATAGAGACAGAAAGGCAGAAAAAGTCCAATTGAAATATTTATATTTCTTCTGTTTTACAGCTCTTTCTTTTAGTTTACTGTCGGCTTCACTCACTCACAAAGCACTTTGACCGCTTTCAGCGTAATAAGACATCCACAGAATCTACGGTGTGATGATTAAAGCAGCCACGTCAGAAAAAGCGATGAGTCAGAGATCAGAGTAGAAATGTCATTTATGCAAAAGGAACACACACACACACACACACACGAGGCTAGCCCATATGGAGGAGCACTGATTGGATGCTGTGTGTGTGTGTGTGTGTATCAGGTGTTCAGCCTTTCTTTTGTTCTCTTAATCCTTTCACTCTCTCTCCAACAAAAGCTTTTAATGAACTGCAGTCTGAGCCGCAGGAAGAGAGAGAGAGCCATGAAAATTCACATTCTCTTTAAGAACCACTCAAACAATCAAACAGTGCCACCAGCGTCCCCCGCAGGCCGAGGCACTCACAGCCTTAATATGAACGTGATGGAAAAGGAAAAAAAAAAAACATGTCATGTCATGTCATGTCATGTCATGTCATGGGGTCATTCAAATCTGAAAGGTTCATCCTCTGTGGGGCAGGCATTGGGTCAGGACATTTCGTGTGTGTTCACTCGTTGGTGAGGGTTGGACAGACTGACTGTGTGTCAGTGTTGTTATATAAGAATATCCTGCATATCTGTCAATCATAAATAAGTACATGTGTGAACAATTGTTTAATAATTCTTTTTGATAATTTTTGCCCCGTCTCAGATGAACCTCGGCCTCCTGGCATTGTGTTGTGGAAGTCAGATGAAAAGCTCATCAGTTCAGCCTTTTTCAGTGATGCAGGTTTGTTTCTGCTCCTGAAAGCTTCAAACAATCACAGTGATTAGCTTTTGTGTAGCAGCAACATCTGAAGGTAACTCGGTTCATGCTATGTTCACAGTAAAAATAGTCTTTTGCAGAAAAGCAACTCTTGTGTGAAGTACACAGATTAGAGTCAGGCAAATGGACAAATACCAGCTCTATCTATGGTTGGAGTTCAGTGCAGGTCATTTTTCTCTGACCAAACCAGTTTGTGATTGTTAAAGCGGTAGTAAGACTACCCCTAAAATACACTGCATGTGGAACGGTGGCAGAGCCGATCCGTTTCAATCTTAGTCAATGTGTCAGCTCACACAGTCTCCGCCCTTGCTGCGTCACGCCTCCGGAACGACTGCAGCGACCGGCAGCCCTCCGCAACACATACACAGAGCTTCTATTTTTCACGGACGCCAGAGCACGGTGCATAAATTCAGCTCAGAGCAGATTGTGCGGGGAAGGAAATCTGCTACATAATACAAAATAAAACCCTGGTTGATTTTCAAAATAAAATACTCCGCTTTCACCGCGGATTGAGTTTCATTACAAGAACACTGGGGCGACCTGAAGTCAACAGGTGAGGGGTTTTCAGGCGTCTTTTCGCCCCATCGACACCATGGATGAGGAGAAGTTGATTCTGGAGGTCCAAAATGAATCAACAATCATTTATGACACCTCACATCTTTGACACCAGAAAAAAGATGCAGCGTGGAATGTCATTGCAGGAGTCAAAGAGACTACAGGCAGCAATATCGTGCGATTATGAGTGAATTCACAAGATCTCGTGCGTTCTTGCGTCGCTCGGTGGCCGGTGGAGCCGCACCCTGCACATCACAAACGGATTATGTGTGAGTTGGCGGACGGCGGAGTACGCTGTCGTTCCGGAGCGTAGCCGTTCCTGAACCGTTCCGCATGCAGTGTGTTTTTGGTGTCAGAAGCGGGCCTCCACTTGGCTCCGCGTTGAAGACACAGCTGTTCTATTTTTGATGGACGCCGTGAGCAGCTCACACCAATTTACACAGAGCACCTAGAGCTGCTGGAAGCCAGACACAGCAACAGTATAGAAAATGTGGTGGATTTTCAAAATAAAATACCCCATGAACCTGCAGGTCCTAAAAACAGACAAAGGGGAAACAATTTAACCACGTAGCCTACTTACTCGTGCAAGAAGCACATAAACAAACAAACCAAAAAAAAAATCTGAGCAAGTTAACAAAGTTTGGTGGGCAAAACGCTTCTGAAATGCTAAATGAAGCTGCGCAGAGAACGGACCAAAACAGCGTCACAGCCACGATGTCACAAAGGTGGAATTTAGGGGTAACCAAGAGAGTTTTAGGGGGTTTTATTTAGTCTCTGTCTGTTGTTTGAATGAAATGTGTTTAACAATAAGTTAACAAGGTGAAGAAGTTTATCTGAAACTTGAGTTTAGAAGGTGTTCACTTGTATTTTCCTGTGCAATAAGAAACAATTTCTTGGTTATTTTTATTGGAACACACATCTCTCAGCTGAAACACACACACACACACACACACACACACAGTTAAACCCTTGTTATAGTGTGTGGTTATATTGGATTTTTATATGTGTGTATGACAGTCAGTGAGCACGGACACAGTCAGAGTGGGTCATTGCAGGACACAGTGTGTGTTTTATGAGGCACATGATGTGTGTCCCCCGATGTGTGTTTTATGGGCTGCGTTTGAATCCCAGCAAGGAGCTACGTGTCGTACAAGGGCGACAGTTAATGAAGCAGCCGAGCTTCAGGAAAGCAGCGACAGCCGGGAGGAACAGGGCATGTTTAGCTGAGCCTAGCACAATAATTTGTCTAACTCAGCCTCGTATTAGCCTCGGCTGAACTTCAGGATGCATTTTTACACGAGGAGGAGGAGGAGGACGGGGTTTGTCCTACATCCTGTCCTGTGTGTGAATTCTCCTCTGAGATTCACCTCATTTGGAAGTTGTTTCATCCCTCTTGTCATTCAGCCACGTCGCAGGCCGAGCTGAAATATTCCAAAAAAAAAATTATAATCACATCCGACCAGGAACACACTTCATTTAACCTCTGAGACTCTGCGTCCCACAGCTGTGATTAGAATTCAAACACTGGGGTGCGTTTTAATTTATCACCTGGGACGGGGCTGCAGATTTAAAGCTAGGCAGGCTGCCGCTCATTTATCCTGATTTACCTCGAACAGAGAAGCACAGAGACAGAGAATCGGTGTAGTTAAGTCGGGAGGTAAAGCTGCTGCTAAAAAGGCAAAAAGAAGGGCCCAGAAGTGTAGAAGTGAAACAGGCTGCAGAACAGAACACATAAAGCTTCTCCTCCGGCCGCCGGCTGAACGGTTTTATTTCTCTCTCAAGGAAGAGGAGAAACAATGTTTTCACTGTTTACACTCAATAAAACGGTAAAAGCTTCAGCAAGGACAGAGCAGCAATGAATAATCACAATTCTTTACAGTCCACACAAATAATATGAGAACAATCAGAGGGGAAAAGGTGGAGAAGGCATGAAGACGGAGGATGCACTCTGTTTGTCTCTTCATTTCCTGTCTGTCCTTCAAAACAAAGGCGCAATAAACATGCTGACGTTTAGCATGTACAGTATGTCATGGCATCTTAGCTGATGAGATGTTCCAGTCTGCATGGACGCCCACGCAAAGAGTAATAACTTCCCCTGGTGGATGAATGAATAAACATGGAGCCATACGGAGGGAAATGAGAATCTTTGACTTCATAAGAATGTGTTTTTGAATATCCTATATTGTCCTCAACTCCGTCCCTCCACCTTGGCGGCGTGTTTAAAGGCATGCAGATGTGAGTGAAGGAGGCCTGTCAGCTCGTCTGAAGGACACCGAGCTGCAGCCACATCGGAGATGCTAATATTTGTGCAGATGCTAATGGTGATTCTGCTGTCGACGTTCATGCTAATGCACGGCATGAAAGTCAAAACGTCTCCTGGCGCCGCACACACACACACACACACACACACACACACACACACACACACACACACACACAGGTACATGACACACAGAGACAATGCGATTTAATGTATCCATCAGACTTGATGTGACAAGCAGGAACGTCCCTGAATGTAAATGAATTCAGCAGAGGATGACAAAAGAAGGAGGGGGAGTTTTTATTTTTGCTGTGTGACTTTGTCCGATGATTTCAAGGGCAAGCTGAATTATCTATCTATCTATCTATCTATCTATCTATCTATCTATCTATCTATCTATCTATCTAAGTCCATTATTTTCTCTCTGTTAGCCTCGTGCTTTGTTACATATCTAGCTGTTCGGTTCCATCACGTTCTAACCCTGACTGTGTCTCTGTGTGGGAGGGTCTCTGGTTCAAATCCAAGAAGTGAGAGGGAAATGATTAGCCTAAGTGAGGACTCAGTGCGGTGCAGGCGCCTTACAGCATCTCGCTTGTTTGACTTAATGTCTGCAGGCTGTAGATGATGATAAATGAGATCCAGTACAGCAGCTCACGGGACGCGTACCACGCAACAGCTTTCATAGTCCAGGGTCACCAACAAACTGTTTGAGAGCAAAACTGCCAGCAGGTCAGATCCACCTCACACACACACACACACACACACACACACACACACACACACAACAAGAAAACAAGAACCATAGATCATCATTCCTGCTCAAACACAAACCCACACAATGCTGAACCAGAACCAAAGACACCATTCATATGTCAGAGAGGGAGGCAGATGTGTTATTTATTATCATACAGCATGCAGGAATGTGTCTGAGTAACATTAGAGCCATAGACCACCCAACAGTCTGAATTTGTCAGCTGTTTTACATTGAAAAGAGTCAAATAGAAAAAAATAAATCCACAGTCCACACTGTAGATGCTGTGTTGGTCTCAGTACCAAAATGAATGAGTAAGACCACCCAATAATCTATATAGAATCAATCATCCATATAGAAAAAATAAATGGTATATATTCTATATATGGATTTATGGTAGGCCCAACTGTGGGTCATTTCCTGTGGCTGGAAGATGAAGCCAGAAGTGCCAAAAACTGTAGTTCCTCAAGCCACAGCTTGAGTCTGACTCCAGAAGTGAGTCAGTCTCCATAAGTCCCCATGTTCAAATGTCCAACTTCACAGCAGAAATAAACATGTTTACAGCCTGGTACAAAAAACTGTTTTGGTCTCTATAGCTAATTTCCCTGTTCATGACAACTGTACTAAACAACTGTAACCGGCCAGAGGCATCACACTCTGAGCTTGCAGGACTACAAACATGGTGGCGACCAGCAGAAACGTCACAGTCATGTACGGGTTTGTTGTAGTGCTAGTGATTCCTTCACCCGTTTTTACTGAGTCTTTGATTTCGGAGGCCTAATATGCCGATTTTAAGGTCTCACCGCTGAGCTCAGAGAGCAGTTTTTTTGTTCATGTGTTATGGACGATTGTCCAACATGAAGCCGTTTCCATGGATACTGGTCTGCTTCACCTCCAATAAAAAGCATGCTAACAGCTTTACTAGCAGATGGAAGATAAAAGGTGTGGCGACACGCCGGCGGCATGCCGCTCATGGGCGGTCCGGGTCACGTTAATATGTAGTTCTCGATTTTGTTCCAGATGAAAATATATTTCATCTGTCTGTGCAGCGTGTGGGGAAACAAGATCCAAGTGTGAAAGCGGTTAAATGGAAAAGACCAGTCAACCAGTGGGGGCATTGATATTCAGCACACACACACACACACACACACACACACACACACAGACACACACTGGTGCTGTTGCTCATTCTCTCTCTCCACACATCAGTGGCAGCAACGAATGAAGATTGAATACCCAGAGAGAGAGAGTAAGTGGTCGAGAGAGAGTGTGATGAAATGGAGATGGGTGTGTGTGTGTGTGTGTGTGAGATCAGCTCAAACCTCTGACTGTAAAGCACTCTGATTGGATAAAGTTGTAAGTAAATAAATAAACAAAGAGTCCGTCTGTAATCAGAGCTTCTGATTTCTCTCTGCTGCTCTGCTTAATTATGCGTGTTTATGTAAATGCAGAGCGTTGATGAGATGGTAATGGATATCACAGATTGACTTTAATGGATTCTAGAAAGACTGAGAATTAAAGCAGCCTGTCTATTAAAGGGCTTGGAGGTGAACGAGCCCCCTCCACCCCTTTTGGCAGCCATGTTGGAGATTCAGCTGTGAGACAGGCTGATGGTGTTTGTCCCTGTCAGCAGAGGTCACTGATCACATGACTGTGACTGATCAGTGTTTTAAAATATGTCATCGACAATTCATCTGCACGAGATGTGTGTTTGTATCACGGTTTGTTTGGTGGGTTAGCAGATGGGACTGATTTAAGGGGATTATCCCAGGAGTTTCCAAGGATATATCAGAAGAAATGAAGCTCTTTCAAGATGTTTTATAGACGTTTCAGGATATTTTTCAGGGAAGTTTCAGAAAGATTTGGGAGAGGTAGCATATTTTATTTCATCATCATCACTTTATTGATGTTTAGAAGTGATTTCAGGATGATTTGAGGGAGGTTCCAGGAAGATTATTGACTATTTCAGGATTTTGGTGAATGTTTAGGCCATTTTTGTCAGAAAAAAGGATGTTCCAGAGAGATTTGAGATTTTCCCAAGATTTCAGGAGAACCTCCACAGATATATCAGGTATGTTCCATAAAGATTTGAATGGATATTTAAGGGAGATTCAAAGGTATTTCAGGGAGATGTAACTCAGAGAGATCTGCAGATGTTTTAGGAAGATCTTTGCAATTCTTCAACAAAGATTCAGCAAAATTTCAAGGTATTTTAGGAAGTTTCTAAATACATGGGATATTCTCCAGGATCATTTAAGGCATATTTAAGGATGATTTTAGGCTGATGTTTTTCAGGAAGGGAGGTGTTACAGAGAGATTTAAGGACTTAAGTGGGATAAATAAGGTTAAAAGATTCTATTCAGAGATTTGAAATTATTCAAATTATTTGTGTTTGTTTATTTATATACAATATATGAATATAGTACATTTTTAAGAGTAAATTCTGTGTGTGTGTGTGTCTGTGTGTGATCAGTGGTTGGGCAGATTGACAGAGGAATTAGAGGCTGTCTGCACACACAGAGGACAGGCTGATTACAATCAATAATCTATCAACCACTGCCTGACAAGATGTATTGATCAGAGAGAGAGAGAGAGAGAGAGCGGCACGTAAATACACAAAAATGAACACACACACACACACACACAGCCGAGTGTCGAGTTGTGAAACAGCTTCTGTTTCAAAGTTAGTTAATAAGTCGACTTGTCAGTTCAAACATTCTGCAGCTCAGTGAATGTCTTTAAATGATCTTTAACAACATCTATTCAGGTTTAAAAGCATGTGGAAATGTGGCTGAAATAGTAAAAATGCAGATATGATATCAAAGTTAACCGTCTCATTAAGCTTCTGCAAAAACTATTAAAACACCTGGTTCAGAAAGAGCTCATGTAGCTGTTCAGACCATTTGTCAAGACTGTGTGGACGTGGCAGACCGTGCTTTGATTGACAGCTCCCTTATGAGTACCACACTGTGCTGTGGCTGGGGGAGCAGTATAATGCATTATAACCACATAAACACATCAACATCAGTGTAAGCGTGCACTATATTTAGACTGTTTTCACTGCTTTACTCTGCCGTCAGACAGGACGCTCCAACAGGGAACTGAAGTTTATCTACGCTTTCTTTAAAGCCACCAGACCAGACTCCTCTGACAAAAATCATTTTACCAGGTTTATATCAACCAAACCAGAGTTGGTTGATATAATTGACATAGTTAAGAGGCTGTTATGAAAACTGAGTGAGAATCTTCTGATCTATGTAATTGATAATAATGTAACTGCTGCTGCTGGTTAGCACCACCAAGTCTTTAAATGTTGCCGTCATCTTACATTCAAATGTTCTATATTGTTCTCCCGCTCTCCATGTTTCCTCTTCTTGTAGAAGAAAAACAGGAAGAACATGCACGTAAATAAAGCATGTGGTACAAAGAAGAGATATATTTATTTTGATATTCAAAACATTATAATAAAATTATATAAAGACAACAAAAAACATGAAAACAAATACCAGACACACACTCCCTAATTACACGCACACACACACACACACACACACACACACACACAAACAAACATATGGTTGGTGTGTAATGTGTGTGTGAAGGTCATTAGTTCCTGTCCGCTCTCTGCGGGCTCTGAGCCTCGTTGGCACAACTTCTGCCAGATTTGACCAAATTACCCACAACACCATGGCTACTGCCAACACACACAGCCTCCAGTGTGTGTGTGTGTGTGTGTGTGTGTGGTTTGTGGGTCCTCGCTCACCATACGGTGTTGATATGGACAGATCCCCCTCAGCCTGTCAACACTGAAGGAAAATAATACAACAAAGGAGCGTCTGACAGTTTGTCTTGAGGCACATTTGAATCTTTCTGTTGCTCAGAAGAGGACGTCTACAGAGACGTTAATGTGTTTCTGTCTCCACGTAAAGCCAGAGACAAAAGAGGACATGGTGAGATAAAACAAAGTTATGAGTCGACACAAATGTGAACAAAGTAGAAGAGGACAAACAAACAGTTCGTGTTCTTTATTTTGGCGGGATGTCTCCTTCTGGAGCGGGTCCAGCATTTCCTGTGGAGTCCCAGTCCTCGTCCAGGACACCCGGCCGGCCCCTCCATATGCTGACAGGACGCTTCGAGCATGCTCACTCAGCTGCCGTGCCAAAAACCAAAACTCCAAGGTCAGGAGAACCCTTGTTATGGAAGGAGAGACTTAACGAGGGAGTTGATGTTAACGAGTCCTCCATTTGGAAAGAGATGACAGAAAGACCACATCGACTTATTGTCCAGTTTCGCACTAATTAATCATAAACAGCTTAACGGTCACGTCCACGTCATTTGTAATAAATAATCATGCAAAACTTTGTTTTTAATGAGCACGTTAACAAAACAGAGGTTACACTTTTTCCACATTGTTGAAACATTGTTACTGCAAGAAAAGTAGCAAGAAATAAATAATCAAACTGAAAATGAAGTGTACTTATTTTTATTTACTTACCATTAACAGAGAAATGAAATATTATGAAAATCAAAGAAATGGCTTTTAGTAATAAAGTAATAATATTTTGTCATATATAATTAATTTAAGAGTTACTTAAAATATGTTTTAGCATCATGATATTCTTTAGATTTTCATATACACGTGTACATTTTAAGAATTCATATGTGAAGTTATTTATAAGGATACATTGAATCTACCTCTGCATTCTGTATGTAACTGCCAACGTCAGTTAATACATTCTTATTTATTTATTTTTGGGTTCCCTACCTACCTTTTCAGAAAGCGACTCATTGTTATTGTTTTTTGTTTCTACAAGGGTACCCTTTAAATGTAACCACCTGGCAGAGCAATGGCAAGGGAGAAACTATAACGACAGGGTTGTCTCCACACACACATTAAAGTAAAAGTTAATGTAAAGTTACAACGTTAAATGTAAACAAAGAAGACAAGAAGTTACAAATTAAATGATAAACAAAGAGGGGGAGGGAACAAGAAAAAGAAAGACAGATTCAGCCCTCTTGGGAGTGTGGGCAGCAGCTACGAGGTGTGTTTTAATTGGGATTGTATCATTACATTAAGGCACAAGCTCTGCATCAGCATATTCCTACTTACGTGATTGTTTGTTTACTTTCCC
The DNA here is from genome assembly GCF_000972845.2 of Larimichthys crocea. NCBI lineage: Eukaryota > Metazoa > Chordata > Actinopteri > Sciaenidae > Larimichthys > Larimichthys crocea. The sequence continues at coordinate 16,680 of NW_020857327.1, forward strand.
TTTGCTTTATTCCTCACGGGTCTGTCGGGTCGCTCATGACTGATAAACCCTGTTTTATAGAAATGATCTCGGGCCTCATGCTTTACTAAACTACGAGAGGGAGCTACAGTGAGAACTTCGAAATGCTTCGCGTGAGTAGGCCGAGGAAACGCGCTAGAGCACGGTGATCCAGGTGCGGGAAGCACTTTCACCGCGGGTGCATCTTTATTACCATCCACACAGCAACCAAGGAGCATGCTGCGGGAGGGTGTACGGTGCGCGTTAAGTTGTGTAGTAAAAGAACGTTGGGTATGTTGCACAAGAGACATTTTCCAATTGGGTTTGTTTACGTTACCTTGACATTGATCGAAGGTCCGTTGAGGTTCATTAAACGAAGGCGCTGATTATTGAGATTGGTGTTTATCGAACAGTTACCTTTAAATTTGTGGTCAAAATAAGTGTTGACTATTAAATTAACAGTGCACAGTAATTAAGGTGCATTGCCAGGATTTATTGCATTTCTACTTACCTGTGGTAGAGTTAACACCTCTTTTGTGTAGTTATCCTTCAAACTGATGGTAAGAAGATTAGAGTGGAATAGCCAAATTATTTAACAGAAAGGTACAATTATTGCTTTAAGTTTAAAACTGAGTGTTGATTTACGCTAACGCTAGTTATGTTGACAATTCAATATAAGGTAACTACAGGCTAGAGTTGTATTAACATTTATCTATAACTGATTTTAATCAAGGTAAAATGTCAGACATTGACCCTTTCTAGAGTGACAGAATGGTGGGTGGGAAGACATACAGCAGAGCATGAGAAAGACATGAAACCACAAGCATATTGGAAGGCAATACGGGGGGGGGGGGAAAAAAGCTGCTTACCACACTTCTTCCCGCCAGAGCCCAAAGAACCAGAAGCGCCTCGCAGTTACGGAAAAGGCCAAGAATTGCACAAGGAGCAAGGTCAAAAAGGGTTGAACAACCGGGTTCATTAGAGCTACAATAAGTGGAAGACAGTCATTAAGGATGCTAAAGAGTGATGAGGGAGCATGCTCAAACACCCCTCTGGATGAACACATCCACCTAAGTAAATGAGGCTCACGAGAACGAATGATGTTTATGAAGAGTGGAGAACGCATTGACTTCCAAATCAAGGACACACGTCGCAGAATCCGACACCTGTGAAGCATTAACAAAGACAATATGAAAACTGCTAAAGGTCATCTAACCCACAGAAGCTGAATGAAGAGCAAGAGATTAAAAAACAAGAAAGAAAGAGAGAGATTAGAGAATCTGTGGTTTAAGTCGACAGCATCAGAATAGAACAGTATCTCTCACCATACCAGTCCAGTTCGCACAGGGTCTTCAGTTTCATCTCGAAGCATCAAGGGTCATAGCCAGAACTCAAGAGCCAGGATTCTGCTCACGGACAGACAAGAAGCTGCTGCTGAGTCGCCGCCGCCAATGAACTGAATTGCAGGTACTGGAGAGAAAGAAATCAATATCAAAGAACTTGAACGACTTGAGGCTGAAAA
>NW_020857328.1:0-951 GCF_000972845.2 Larimichthys crocea
AATGACAGTGGAGAATACAGAGTTACCATTGTAACACCGGAAGCATCACAAATGACTGGAAGCATCAGACTGGAGGTTCTTGGTGAGTAAATATTTTACAAGTTTAATCTCTTTCAGTGCTGAATACAGATTATGCATAGTAATTAAGCAAGAAATAAATAATGGTGTTTCTGTGTTCAGCGGTTATATTATTATAAAACAACAACATAATAATAATAACTGTTAATAAATGTTTCAGGTGTTGCAAATTGTTAGTTTTCTCATTATTATAGCAGCCACATTTCGAGTTAGCATCACATTTGGAAAACCACTGAAGACAGTAACCCCCACACTGGAGTATCATGAAAAAGACCTCCAATACCAATGAATCAATGATATATTGTAAAATCCTAAATGTCAGGTGAAACATTATTCATACTGTTATTACCACACATAACCTCTCTAATGGTAGGCAAAACATTCACACAACTCCAAGATTACTTACTATGTGACACTTTGAGGACAATCATAAAACTAGTCACTGTGAGCAAGTAAATCCAGATTATTTGTAACAACTAATAAAAATGTTCAGTAACCTAGCAGGATCACTTACAGTAATGTCGACTATAAAGCCTACCAAGAGTTAATGAGTAACTTAACCAGTTAAATAGAAGTGTACTGTCCACTGTAGTGCGAAGTTTGTTTTGTTGACTTGTAACCACACCCAACAGTGAGTCCTGGAGTACACCTGTGCATAATGACAGTGAGGTTTTACCACTGGAGGTCAGCAGAAATTATGTCAAAGGAAAGGTTCACAGTTTCTTTGTTAACACAACAGCCAGGTGCCTATAAGAACACTGAAACATGTTTTGTTAACTGTAATTACTCCAGTTCATATTGGTCATAATGAAATCTCTTCTGTGTTGCTTACAATGTAAGTGATGAGTGACAAAATCCACAGTCCTCAGTTAG
>NW_020857329.1:0-721 GCF_000972845.2 Larimichthys crocea
GGTAGTGCCACCATTCGCAAATTTCTATTTTTTATTTATTTATTTTTTTGGGTAGTCTATGCCTTTACAAATGAATCACATTGAATTTATGAATCCATTGTTGATTTACAGTTTGAAAGTGAGCATAGCATAAGATGGCTCACCCAGGAACCGTATGATATTAGGTTATCAAATATTCAAATAAGTGATGCTCTCCTGACTTTCCCGCCTGCCATCAACCGTTTGTTTTTAGATCTATGGACGATGCAAGGTGGTATATATTTTTTTCAATTCAATTCAAATATTATTTCTAGTGGAGTGATAATTATTTAGTGAGCAGTATCTATTTTTTCATGTTTCTAATCAGAACAAGTTGAAGTGAACAGAGCAGTCCTGTCTACAGTAATAATCAAATGAAAGCTGATCGCCCTCCTCATCTTCTCACTATTGCTAACGTAGCATTAGCTTCTTAACAGTTAGTTAGCTGAACGATTTTATAACTGACTTTTTATAACTGACATTTTATGTTTCTGTGACTTTGTCACAAAAACATTACGGTGAAAAAACAGACATTTAGTTTCAGTAAGTTAACAATGACCTGAACATTTTGTTGTGACAGTACTTGACTCACCTTCCGTTTCCGGCTGTCGGTGTCAGCAGCACCGTGTGTGTGCACGTGCCTGCGTGCGTGTTTGTACGCGTGGGAAGAATGTGCCGCATCAGTGAACACATGGACTGGAGT
>NW_020857330.1:0-1285 GCF_000972845.2 Larimichthys crocea
TAAGCAGTTTCCATTTTCAAAACAAGTAACAGTTACCTGTAGTACTGACCTCGGTCGCTAGCCATGATTGGTGCCGTAATGGCTTAATGCGTACCCCCCAGTCATTTTTTAAATAGTATTGCATATATACAAACTATTAACAACCTGTTTTAAACCTCGCAATCAAACGTTAAACCGAAAAATACTTACATTTGTACACAGTCTCCCGTCCGTCTGCCATATTCACTTTCCTTTCCACGCACAGAGAATTTCCGGCAATGCATGATGGGATATCTTGCTTCGGTTAGTGACCATCGGATGTTCACTACATTTCGCGGTGAATTGTGGGATACATGCAGTGCACTATAGTGGACACTAAACATTCGGACACCACTACAAAATGGCGTGGTCACTATATAGTGCACTATATAGTGGTTAGGGAGTAATTTCGGACACAGCCTCTCTCTCTCTGTCAGGATTTCCAACTGGCGTTCCAACTGACAACAGGTGCAGAAGCCCAGTGGCGGCCATTTTAGCAGTTGTTGGCTTAATTTGAACTTTTCTGTGTAAAATGGCAGACAGAGACAGCAGAGCAGCTAGCATGTTAGCGCTAGCTCTAAAGACATGCTAACTGCTAACATTAGCAGCCAATGCTAGAATTAGTGCAAATGGTAATTGCTAGCACGTCAACGCTAGCTAATTAACATTAGCCACTAAGAATTAAATACATGATCATTGTTAACATGTTAATGTTAACATGTTAATGCTAAATAGCATTAGCCACTAAGAATGAAATACATGCTAATGCCAAAATGCTAATGTTAATTGTTAGCCGTCAGCGCTAGCAATTAACATGGGCCACTAAGAATTAAATACATGATCATTGCTAACATGTTAATGTTAACCTGCTAATGCTAATTGGCATTAGCCACTAGGAATTAAATACCTGTTACTTGTTAACATGCTAATGCTAACATGCTAATGTTAATTACTAGCACGTCAATGCTAGTCACTCATTTTTAGTCATTAAGAATACATGCTAATGTAACATGTAATGTTAACATGCTAATGTCAATTGCTAACGCATTGTCTGTCTAAAATGACAATGACAGCAGAGCAGGTAGCGTGTTAACAATTAACATTAGCCACTAATTATTAAATACATGCCAATGCTAACATGCTAATGCTAACCTGCTAATGGTAACCTGCTAATGCTTATTAATTAGTATTAGCCACTAAGAATTAAATACATGCTCATTGATAACATGCTAATGTTAACATGCTAAGATCTAACAGGACAAGTACA
>NW_020857331.1:0-688 GCF_000972845.2 Larimichthys crocea
ACTTTTCCTTCTCTACAGGTGCACCACCACCTTCGCTGACAGGAAAAAAAAAAAAAGAAAGATAGAAATAACTTGTAGAAGCAAAAGGAAAATCTCTCACAAAGACACATGGGAGACACTGAAATTCATAACTGCCGTGTGTCATGTTTTCTACAAAATCTTCTTAAATTATACATTTTGTACAAACACAAGCAGTTGCACAAGAACCATTCCAAAAAAGGAGTCTGTAAAGGGCAAAATTACTATTTAAATCAGGGAATATCTGATCAAAGAAGTAATTAAGTATCAGAGTCTAACCTTGACACTTGACAGTTTTCAATACTTTTGGTTGGTATTGCAGAAAAGTATTAAGATTTCACAGCGTGCTCTTTGCTGTCAAGTGTGCTGACAGAAAGGAGTGTTAGATCTGCAGCCTTCAAGAAACAAGGCCCGCTCTGTCTATCAGTCAATTAATACGGCACACACACACACACATGCACAAGAACACACACACACACACACACAAACCAGCTATAGCCATTCAATAAGCCTACAGATCCCATTTAATGTGCTGGTAGATAAACCTTTCCACTTCCCATGAAGTGTGTGTGTGTGTGTGTGCGCACACTAGTGATTAATCCAGTGTTACTAGTAGGAGGTGGTGATGCCCTGAGGCTGTACTTTCCTCTGATGAGATCTTGACAGCTAA
>NW_020857332.1:0-675 GCF_000972845.2 Larimichthys crocea
AACCTGCACGGAGCACCAGCAGGGGTGCCACAGGGTCCAGGCACGTGCTTCCTGGACCTCAAACGCTGTGCGAGATGTACATTTTTGTTTCCGAGAGATCGAATGCGAGGTTTTCAACTGGATTCAGTCGCAGTTGCTGGGTCGTGGAGTTTAGTGACAGAAAATGCTGCAGGCACACTACCTGTAAAGGTCCTTTCTGCCGGAAACAGTCCTTGATGGTGAATCTAGCCATTGGTCGAAAATGGTTGATTCCGGCCCTCCTATGGCCAGAGAGAAAACAACAGCAGCCACAGCAAAAAAAGACGTCAGCGGCTGAGCAGAAGAACAAGAAATACGTGCAAAGCAGAAATAGGCAATGTAGTGCAAGTTAAAGAGAATTAGAAGTAGGAAAAGGCCTTGAAATCGTGCCTGACTTCCTGGCGACCTTGGCAGCGTTTCCCAAGGTCGGGTGCACTGACCATTTGACCACGCGACTCAATGTAACAACAAATAACAAGCTGTGTTTCCGCCCGGTTTCGAACCGGGGACCTTTCGCGTGTTAGGCAAACGTGATGACCACTACACTATGGAAACCCGTGCGTGCAACTGAGCGTGCTGTAACAGCGGCACCATTTCGATTTCGTGCCAAAAACAGCACCACGCGGTTCTTAGTTAGTATAGTGGACAGTATCTCCG
>NW_020857333.1:0-2735 GCF_000972845.2 Larimichthys crocea
CGCTACTCGCTTTAGTACAAGATAGTCGCTAGATACGACTCGCTCAACTAGATAGCATAGCATCGTTAATATGTATAGATAGATCGATATTTGTATGTCTAGCCACTCGAAAAGATAGAGTAGAAGACCTAGATAGATAGAAGGTAGATAGATAGATAGATAGGATAGATAGATGATAGATAGATAGCACAGCGGCCTAAAACAACCACAGCAACAGACAGGACCAGTATTGTGACCCAATATTCGTTCCATTGTTCCATTTTAGGCCAGCTGGCAGCCAATCAATTTTTTGGACCAATATTGTCCATAAACATATTTAGGCACTGGCGGCTCCACAAAACACATGCATGGGTTTGATAAGGACCAATAAAACAACCTGGCACTTCCCTTTGTGGCATCTTCCCGTCCATGGTGTGTGCATGGTCTGCATGTTTTCTATGTCTAGATTAGCTCTATCGATTAGCTAGCAGATCGATCGTATCGTCAGTGGATAGCATAGATGTGACTAGATGTAGTAGATCGACTTTATCGCTCGATGTTAGTATGATATAGAAATGATAAATATATTTGTATAGTTATAGATTAGATTTTGTATTGTATATTGATTCGATCGATAGACTAGATTCGATAGATAGATTAGATAGTATCTTCAGATAGATAGATAGATAGATAGATCGTAACATAGTATAGATGAGATAGATAGATAGATAGACAGAAGGCTAGATAGCACCCCGCTGGCTTAACCCCATCCAGCCGATAGGACCAATTTATTTATTGTATCAAACTATTGTTCCATTGTTCCATTACGCCCACTGCGAAGCCAATCAATTATATGGACCAATATTGTTTCCAAAAACATATTTAGCACGGCGGCCCACAAAACACCGCATGGATGAAAGAAAATACAAAAATTGGCAACTTTACTTTTGTGGTTATTTTCACTGTACAGGTGTGTGAATGCTATGCATGTTTCGACTATGTCAAGTGTAGATAGATTAGATAGCTATTGATAAGATTTTGATTTAGATAGAAGCTAGATAGATAGATAGATAGAATGATAGATAGATAGATATGATAGATAGATAGATAGATTTTTGTTCCTGTATAAGATAGATGATTATTTGTTGTATAGATAGATATGAACGATAGATAGATAGATAGATAGATAGCTAGCTTAGATAGATAGATAGATAGATAGATAGATAGCTAGATAGTATAATAGATAGATAGATTAGTCACAGCGGCCCTGCAACACTAACAACACAAGCAACAGACAGGACCACTTATTAGACCAATATTGCTTCCACTTGTTCCCCATTAGCCACGCGCAGCCACTCAAATATACTTGGACCAATATTGTTCCAAACATATTTAGGCACGGCGGCCCACTTAAACACATGCATGATTGAAAGAAAATATCTCAAACTGCCACTTACCTGTAGTGGATGTCGCTTCTGCATATGAGTGTGTGTGGCATGTATGCCAATGTTTGCTATGTATTTGTCAGATAGATATATAGCAGATAGCAGAGTGATAGATAGATAGCTAGATAGGCATTATTGATAGATATGAAGATCGTAGGGAAATAGCGAGATAGAAAGCTTACGATTTAGATTAGATAGATAGCTGATTGCTATGTATAGATTAGCTAGATATACGAACTAGATTAGATAGCTAGATAGCATAGCTACGATAGATAGGATTATGATAGATAGATAGATAGATGTTTGCTGTTGCATAGATAGATAAATAGCTACGACTTAGATATTGTATTGATAGTGCTCGATAGAATAGATAGATCGATAGATAGATCGACTACTAGATGTTTTGTATGTATCGATAGATAGATATTTGTGATGATAGATAGATAGATAGGATAGCATTGAGATTAGATTAGTTACGCCGCGATTACGTATAGACTAGATAAGCATAGATAGATTAAGATAGATAGACAGACGGCCTATAACCAACAAGCACAGTACAGGTTACCAGGTGTTAGACAATCTTGTTTCCATTGATTAGTTCCATTGCCACGGCAGCCAATCATGTTTTATTGGCCCACACGTATGTCTCCTAGTACATTTTTAAGGCCAACGGCGTGTTCCACAAACACAGCATGGAATTGAAAGTAAAATAATAACATGGCACTTACCTTTGTGGCTTCTTCACGTAAGCCGTGTGTGTGCGCATTGTCTGCATTTTTGTAGTACTGTTGTAGTATAATGATAGCTAGATAGATAGCTAGATAGCTAGATCAGTAGCTCGATCGAAGATAGATAGAGTCGTACAGTATGTTGGGAGTATAGATAGATAGATATTTTGTCAGTATAGATAGATTAGATAGATAGATAGATAGATCGATAGATAGATAGATAGATAGATAGATCGCTAACGATAGATAGATAGATAGGATAGAATATGATAGATAAGATAGATAGATAGCACAGGGGCGAGCGTAAACCAAAACACAGCACAGAACAGGACCCGTTATAGACCAACATATTGATCCAATTTTCCATTCGCCACCGGCAGACCAATCAATTATTGGACCAATATTGTTCCAAACATATTTAGGCACGGCGGCCCACAAACACAGCATGGATTGAAAGAAAATAAAACTGGCACTTACCTTTGTGGATCTTCACGTACAGTGTGTATGCATGTATGCATGTATGTATGTATGTATGTATGTATGTATGTATGTATGTTGGTATGTATGTATAGATAGATAGATA
>NW_020857334.1:0-866 GCF_000972845.2 Larimichthys crocea
GGCTGGAGCCTATCCCAGCTGACTCAGGTTGCCAGCTCGTCACAGGGCACATAGAGACAAACAACCACACCTACGGCCTATTTAGAGTCACCAGTTAACCTGTTAAGTGCACGTCTTTGGACTGTGGGAGGAAGCCAGAGTACCCGGTGAGAACCCACGCAGTCAAACACTCAAACGCAGCTTACACTTTCATTTATTTATATATCTTTTGCTCTGTCGAAGCAGAGTATAGTTTGGTGGCACCTTGATGAATCTCGCTTGTTCCAGGACAACACCCATAACATACGCCTGCCCACCACCACCACGGGCCGCTCGAGCCACAACACTGACATCAGAAAACAGCTCACCCGCACGATGCCACACACACTGTCTGCCCTGAACAGTGAAAACCGGGATTCATCCGTGAAGGGAACACCTCTCCATCGAATGTGAGCATTTGCTGAGGACGACGAGCATGCAGACGAGCTTCACCGAGATGGTTTCTGACAGTTTGTGCAGAAATTCTTGCAGCAGCCGCCAGAGTGGCTGGTCTCAAGACGATCTTGGAGGTGAACATGCTGGATGTGGAGGTCCTGGGCTGGCGTGTGGTTACACATGGTCTGCAGGTTGTGAGGCCGGTTGGATGTTAGGAGACGGAGACGGCTTATGGTGGACATTCCTGCTGTCTCCATGCCAACTGCACGCTCCCTCAAAACCTGCGGCATCTGTGGCATTGTGCTGTGTGATGAAACTGAACATTTTAAGAGTGGCCTTTTATTGTGGCCAGCCTGAGACAATAATCATGCTGCATAATCAGCATCTGGATATGCCACACCTGTGTGGAGGGATGGATTATCTCTGAAAAAGATAGATTTGTGAGAAATTGT
>NW_020857335.1:0-1822 GCF_000972845.2 Larimichthys crocea
GTGGCAGATCTGCCCGTAAACTAATACAAGCAGGGCCCGGTTTTATGCTATGGGCAATGTGGGCGACCGCCCAGGGCGCAGTCCCGTGAGTGCTTTAAGTTAATGCCTCTACACACCATTCACACACACACTAATATATCTGGGAAACAAAGCTCTACTTTGCCAATCCAAAATGGCGGCCGCCACCAGAAGTAAACAAAACCGTGTGTAATTTCGTTAATTTTTTTGTTAACGCGTTTAATTCTTTAAATAATCGACAAAATTAACGCGGTAATTTTGACAGCACTAATATATATAATATATATATAATATATATATATAATATTAGTGCTGTCAATCGATTAAAATATTTAATCAACCGATAATCTCATGAATGTCATAATTAACTCACAATTAATCGCATATTAATCACACATTTTTATCTATTTGAAATGTCCAAGTAAAATGGATAGGCTTGCTTTGTGCAATTTTTTTTTTATTGCAAACCACAGCATAGTGTTACAGCCATTCACGTCTGTAGTAATACTGTCAATAAACATATTTAGTCATAAAAGCAGCTCCTAAAACAAGGTGAATCAAAATAAAAGTGCATTTGTCTGCCCCAACGACTGCTCTACCTTAGACTTCTCCGTTTCGTACAAATTCTCAATGCGGCTAATAATAGTTGCTCTGGAAGGAGCTTCGTAGGTCCAGTCGTTGGATGCAATGCGAATGATCTTAGTTAGACCCTCATCCACCACAATGTTAACGGGCCTACATGCAGTGGCCACCCACTTGGCTATGGCGACAGTAAGTTTGTTTTTAGTTGCGGTATCCATGTGCCTGTGTCGAAATCCATCCATTGTAGCCTGGTTCTGACGCGGAGGAGGCGGAGAATTTGAATCACCTGTGTGTTTGGCCATCAAATGGTACTTCAGATTTGTCGTGCTACGATGGTAACTCAATTCACATCGACAGTACATGCAGATAACTTTGGTCTTATCAACTGACCCATCTGGCAAAGTTTTAAAACTAAACTTTCCATTCATAAGTTTGTTAGCCGTGTCCATTTCTACGTCTTCCGCTCCACATCTAAACAATGGCATTGTGGGGCGCGCTAATTGTTTTGTTTCAGGTTTACAGCCGGATCCTGTAGTTTTTCTAACGTGGCCACAGCAGTTTATGAAAAAAACTTATCACAGGTCACAAAGAGCGTTAATCTCGCGTTAAAAAAAATAACGACGTTAAAATTGTTTTGAATTAACGCGTTAATAACGCGATATTTTTGACAGCACTAATATATATGTATAACTAGAAATAATTAAAATGCTCTGACCACTCAATCAACTTTGGCAAGTTATGGCTAACAGCTGAAGGCCTGTTGCCAGCCTGGCAACAAAAAGTGGAAGAAACATTTCCTTGCTACTTGCTTACTTGCTATCACTGGTGATGGTAGTTTGGAAGCAGGATTTGAGTCTTGAATTTTCTGTCAAAGAACTCCCCAACATCTAACTCAATCTTTATTTATATAGCACAACACAATACAAATAAAGAATGCAATACAAAGTGCTTCACAAACTAAAAAACATCTGACAGAAATTAAGCGAATATTGAAAACCCACCACAAGACAGAAAAATTAAACACTGTCCACCAACTATTCACCAATGAGGTCATGTTTTGGTGCAGTGTGGCTGTGAGCAGGATTACACAAAACCAACAGAACAGAGATGCACCAAACTTTGTGGAGGGATGGGGCTCAGGCCAGGGAAGGAATCTGGTTACTCCCAACCCCTACTCAAAACTTCCAAAAGTACTCCTCCTACTGTCTTTGCATGAAATGAA
>NW_020857335.1:1832-29810 GCF_000972845.2 Larimichthys crocea
TCAAGGCGAAAGCTTGTTGCCGAATGTGGAAGTGGAGGTGGACTGCAAGGTCCCGTTGGCAAGATAGACATGGTGGGTGTTTTTGAAATTGAAGCGGGAGGAGGCTTACAGGTTGTAAGTTTAAGCCGTGGTTTTTGAAGGGCCAGGATGTCAATCGTGTTTTCCAGAGTCTGCGTTGGAGAGCTCTAGAGCTTGGGTTGGCTGAGGTTGGGTATCAGAGGCTTGGTGTTACAGGTGGGGTTCAGAGTCTGCAGGTGAATGAGACTTGCAGGTAAAGTTAAAGGAAAAAGGCCTCAGGTGGATGCTGTTGTCTTTGGTTGTTTTTGTTATTTTGAGTCTTAAGTGGAGAATAGGTGAGGAGGTTGTTGGTGGAGGATGGAAGGGAGCCCAGTTTCCCTACTTCCTGGCTCCTTCATGTTTTTGGCGTGCGGCTTTGGTTCTCCAGAATGTCCACATCATAATGGGAGGATGGACTCCGACCCAAAACGCTGGTCGATAGGTCCCAGTATCCATCTTCACTGACTGATTCTGTTGAAGCTGGACGACCCAGTCGCTCCCACAGCTCGGTTTTGATCCACGTCCCCAGCTGTAAGTGTAATGGACCTGGGTCGCAGTCTTTGTACCTGTGAGGAGCAAGAGAACCAGAAAGAAACATTATTGATCTAATTTCATGGGAAAATGTCACGTGTTGCGTTGAAGAGAGATTTTGTCTAAATCATACCTAAACAATCATGTTGTGCAACTTGGGACGCAAGTCAACGAGCGGGTAGAAGCAGTGGAAAACTTGACTCAGCAGCGCTCGGATGCCGGAGAAGGCTGGAAGGACGGGCTACAGAGGGTCCGCTCCTCTTCGGGGGACAGGCGTAGGTGTAAGCAAGAGTGCTGGCTTGGAGAATTAAAAAGAGGATGTCGGCTTCAGTAAATTTACTTACTAAACAGTTGAAATTGAAAAGTGAAGATTTCACAGAGCAAGTTTAAATTTGTCAAGATTAGATGGAAATGCAACTGCTTTATTACACCATTAAAGGTAAATGACTGCCTAAGTATACAGTGCAATCTGCCGCACGATGTCTCAAAAACACGTCAGTGTTTTAAATAGATTTGTCATGATTTCTACATTTTGTCAAGCAGTCTAATTCTTCGCGTGCTGGAGAAGACATTTTGAAAATTGGACTAAACTTGAAAATAAAGTCTAGGACAAATAAAACCCAGATTTCTCCTGGTTGTCCCTGGCAGCATGGGCACGCCATGTGAGACAGGCTTCTTTGTTCTCTGACCGAGTACAGAAATTTGTCTTTTACTGCTGTGTTTGGGGCTTTTGGTACATTACACTGAAAGATACACACAGATGGGAAGGAAGGCGCTTTACAAGTACTGATAGCGACAAAACGCACAGATAATGTCAATTTCACATTTCCTGCAAAAGATAACTTTTCTTAGATATTACATTTGAGCCATAAATGTCTCGAGCCCTTTCAAACCCATATAGTTCTGTTGTTTCCTTGTTAACACAGACACATTTATCCTACCAGGAACAGTGACGGACTGTGCCCATCTAACCTCTAGTGCAGGCTTTTTAAAGTCAGAGAGGACTTGGGGCCCGACCCTCAAGACAAGATCACGTTGTGGTTTGGCCATTTAGGTGACATAAATATTAGATAGTATAGAGGTTTTCGACTGAGACTGCACACTAAAACTGGTCATTTTAGATTTTGGGGACTATTGTTGCCCCTAAAAGGTCGTTTTCCAGAAAAGATAAGAGACAATGGCTAAAAACAACACTAAGTGTTTATAAAAAATAAAAGTAATGTAAATATTTTGTTTATTTGGTGTCTGATAGAATTCTCTTCCTGAATTTACCCAAAAAGCTCAATTTACATAATTGAAACATAAAATGTCAGGAAGAATAACCAAAATTATTATCTTAATGTATCTAATTCAACTGGGGAAGTTTGATGGTGATATGGAATTGGTTAATATTTTGAGACGCTCTTCACCTGCAGTCTTGTAAATATATGTACGTTTTACAATAACACGAGGGGTTTGTTTATATTAATTCTAATTGTTTCTTTTTCGTTGACGTATTTACTGGTTTTATTCAAGAGAATAAAAGAGATGAACAAATCCCCTAGAAACCTTTGACTGAATAGATATGTCAACATGATTTTTTATCCAGCGTTCACATTAATTGTTCTGGTAGATGTATGGAAATGAACGCATTTCTAATTAGATAATGACTTCGGTTTGCACATGTTAAATCTTAATATTTGTCATAAAGTCATCATTTTCATATGCGCATGTTTGGCCTGGTTTTGTTTGCAAACGAATAGATCGATTGAATCCGGTACAAGTCCGGGTAAAATCGATATAAAACATATAAAAAAGTAATAAATCTTCACATTGGCCATTATGCCAAGTGTTAGTGGTCCGGCTTCTTCATCGCTGTGCTTTATCGTTGAGTGGGATGTAAAAATCCGTTGAAGGGTTAATTTTTCGTTAATAGTCAGTAACAGGAACATCTTTTGTCGTGCCGTTTCAGTTTTTGTTTATGTCAAGTTATGCTCTTTCCCTAGTTTATGATCTTATTAAAACGATGCACTGGAGACAAAACATAGCACATAGAAGTTAAATAGATAATTAGTGTCTATGTTTTTCTCTAAAAATGTGGCTTGTCTTGAATGGTCTGTAAGATTACTATTGACTTTTATTTTACGTGTATCTGAATGATAATGGAAATCAAAAAGTGTAATAATAAATTGTTAGTGTTTATGTTATGTGTGTACTGTGAATTTTGCTACAAGTAGTAAAGCCATAATTTACTGTAAAAGTACAATACACAGTAACGTGTCACAGTAAGCAGAGCTCTCCTAGTTTAGAGTATTGAGATTATTTTTATTCAGTTGAACCTTCGCTCTCATCAGATACATAAGATAACCAACAGCAACAGGAGTGTAAAATGATGTGGAAAGTCAGTTTTAACTGGATATGAACAGTTGTTCTCAGTGAGTATATAAAATTTATTATCACACAGAAAACCTGAGGATGTATTCTAGGCACAGGAAGTGCCAACATCAGTTTTAGAGCTAATCATATTCATGACTATGATGTAATTGTAATTTAATTTAGTAGTAGGTTGGAGTTTTTGGACTACAACTTCTGAAATTTGTCACAGGTTTTTGGGGGGGAGGTGGCTTGTAGGTTCTTTGACAGAAGCTTGTGGTATGTGGGTTATCTGCAGGTGTTGGCTGACAACTGGTAGCTACTGCTGTTTGCCAGAGTCTGAAGGAGGAGGACGGCCTCCCAGGGTGTAAGACATGAGGGCTCGTAGGTGGAGGTGGATAGGTCCGCAGTGTGGGTTGCCTGCAGGTTTCAGCGAATCAGTACAGAAAAAAAAATAAACAAGCAACAGAACAGACTGAAACCTGGAGCCAGAGGTTTTCACCCAGGATCCTTGTGGGGTGTCTTGATGTGAGGGAAACAAGAAGCTACTATGTAATGGTGCTGCTTGTGAGGCTTGAATAGTGAACATGGAGGCATCAAGTAAGCAGATGAGGTGGAGTGGACAATTGAGGCAGCAGTAAGCTCGTTCTTTGTACTCTGAACAAGGTTAATCTAACCTTGACTAGATGTGTATTATGCAATAAAATCAATAGAAAATCAATAGTAATTCATCTTCATGCTCTCCCTTTTGACAAGTGTATGGTCCCCAGTCTGGAGAAGCGGTGTACTCTTCAAGATGTCATAGGCATCATGCGAATTGATGGAAAACATATTTTAAGAGCAGAGGATACCAGATTAATTATTTTAGTAGAGAAAACCCGATAATGACTCACTAAATTTATTCTAATTGTATTGTGCAGACCGAAAACTTTTGTAAAATGAGAAATCAAATGAACATTTGTAGTGACCTTTTTTCCACAGTCATTTTAAGTCATCATCACAAAATCAGTATGGAATATAGAACATTATAAGACACATGAACATACTCAACAAATCGAGACGTCCAGTATCCAAAAGGTGGAGAAGTGAGAGCAGTAAGAAAGCAGTCCTCGACAATGGAGCAGGTCAAGACGGGGAACAGACTCCTCAGCTCTCACAGTTCGAGTGGTCCAACCTGAGAGGGACATGGATGACATTAATTAATGTTCTGAAAAATAAAGAAAATGTTTTTCCTCGTGTCGCGCATCTGAGAGTTGAAAAACTTTTTGGAGGAGAAGAATTGATCCAGAAAATTAGTGTAATAATACAACCATTAAGATCAAACATAAGCACAATACAACTTCTAAAAGGCATCAATAAAATGACAGATAATAACGTTACTCCATCCATAATGTGTGATGTGTTTTGATTCTGCTTCGTTATATCACAGCTCAATTAGTCCAGTCGGCATGGTGTTTCTGTTGCTATGAAGCAGAGACTGCTGAAAGTTAGCAGCGTGAGCTAGCTTAGCTAATCAATCTTAATATAATCCATAATATCACAATGGGCAAATATTGTAAACAGAAAGAAGCCACAACTACAGTGTTTGATTTTGGTCACAAAGCCCTTCAACTCCTGGGCTATAATTTGGTGTGTAAAAGCTGGCAGTGTAAATGAGGTTCACATCACATGTCATGTAAAAACGTTTTCACTTTGTTTTTTGGACACTCGCCAAAGGTACCTATCACCCTGCAACGTTTTACTGACATAGGACGCCTCCACTCGCTCTCTCCCGGGCGCAGAGCACCTCTGGGTGGGTGACCCCGCACCAAATAGGTGCTGGTCAGGTTTGTCATTAGCAGCTTCCACTTCCAGTAACGCTTTACTTTTGAAACCGCAGTTTTTCAGCGCCACCCGCGCGGTCTGCGCGTATGCATTTTTAAACTCACGGCCAGCCGTGCCCGCCACTTCCGGCCCATGCATGCGGTCCCGCCCACCCGGTTGTGTTGTGATGGACAGGCACTGTCAGCCCATGAGTGATTGAACAGTGACAACAGACCAATATGATGTGTTCGATGCTGGCTACACACTACTAGCCCGTCTGTAGCCCAGTTGGCCAGCACAATTTTGAGGGAATGTGATGTGAGTCTAATGTTATGTATAGATGAGGATTCACAAATAATCTGTTTAAAATATCCCACTTCCAGTGTGCACTTACCTTTTAATCACATGTTGATGGTTGGTCCCACTGAAGTTTTAGGTCTTTTTGATTCAACAGATCATCTGTTGCCTTGTGTGTGGCAAGTTTTGCAGCAATACTTTTTTATTTCTGTGCAATTAGAGGAGTGCAGCTGTGTGTTTCGAGAAAATGGTGAGTGTTTGAAGAGTGTTGAAGCATCACTGAACTGATTCGGGATGGTTCCAAAAGCCTCGACAAAGAACTCAAATAGGTGGTGGTTATGAACCACACACCCTGCTGCCTATATAACTCGAAAGTAGTGGACGTCCTGAACTGTAAACTCTGAGAAGATAAAAGAAAGGGGATTTGTCCATGAAGAGAAAGGTGAGGATAGTTTGTGACTCTTGGATTGAAGGGACTTCCTTTATGGAAGAGTATGAGCTGCAAAGCAGGACAGGTGGGTTTCAGGACAGACAGACAGAAAGAGATTAGATAATACAGAACATGAAGGTCATGCTCAAATGAAGGCTTTTTAAACTAGTGTGGTTTTCACAGGGTCAAAATGTACAGCGTCATTTAAATGAGTTTCAACAAATACTGCAAGAGCTCTTGTTCATTAGAGCTGAGGTTTAATGTGTTTGGTGCAATTGTGTAAATGAATAAAATATGAAAGCTTTTCAGACCTCTGTGTATGTTTTTCAATGTGATTTGATACATGATCTTATAGAAAAAAAAATGGAACGCAACGTGCCAGTTTCAAATTCATAACTTCTGCTAAATATCCAAATGGAGGCTTTTGTCACTTCCATCTCACCTTCAAAACATTTTATATTTTCCATTCCAATCTTGTACATAAATCAATAATTTCAAGAAACCCATACAAACACACTGAGTATGTATTGTCCTGGTTATGTTTAAAACAGCCCCTGACAATCACTATAAGCCCCATAGACACCTATTAATAGATTGATAACAGACAGATCAGGTCAAAGATCCACATGTAGAGTGTGTTCTAGAACAGTTGATGTTCTATATTTTCAAAACTGTCACATACCCCTCCACAGTCAGTCCTAAAAACAGCACAGAACTTAAAAAAACTGTGTGAATGACTCCTACTGGTTCCATTCATCTGTCAGGAATGGAATAGTTTAATCAGATGGGCAGCTGATCTCTGGTACAACCTGTGCCTTACTTGAACATTAGCCAATGGAATGCTGCCTCTGTGCTGTGGTGGACATCCTTCACTTGTCGACTGGCCAAAGGAATCAGGGGAGATGGTGGTGGACAATCATGACCATATCATCCAGATTAATGTTCTCTGTGTCTACTGCAACTTCTTGCGGATACAATGCAGGGAGATAACTGTGTGGGTGGAGAATCAGACATCTTTAGAAGCTTGGTTGGCTCTCATTTTTCTGGCATTGGAAATGAAATGGTTGATGGGGCTGTACTGCTTCCCTGTCCCCGAGGATCCAGAACCACACTGACCTCGCAAAGACCTCTTGTAGTCCAGCTTTGTCCACTGGGTGCTTTAGATGCAACACCCAACTGAGTGCACAATATCTGAACTGAGGGCTCCTGTACTGGTGTCTCTGGAACAAGGCAAGGGGAAGGAAACTTCCGAGATGAGATGAGCTTGCCACTCTCGGCACGCCTCGTACTCGTTCAGGAAACTTTCCATCTGTTCCTGACCAATATGGTGGTTTTGAGTCATTTGATAATCTGCAGCCGAGGGAGATCTTGACTGAAGAGACATGCTGTTGTCCTTTCATGACACTGAAGGTAATCCTTTGACTTAAAACATTCAAACTTTAGCTTCAAATATAAAAAAAGATGGATATGAGTTTACAAGGTCAAACATTGACTGGAACTGTTTTGACACTTTGGAGCCTATAATACTGAAGGAATCAGGTGACGAATTTGACACAATCAAACCAAACTCAGCTGTGGGTCAGCACAGTGAGTTGTCTAATAATCAGAAGGTTGGCAGGTTCAATTCCTGGAGCACCAGACCAGCCCCCCAGTTACTAGAATCATTGCCAGAGCTTTAGATGCACTGTATCACTGAGAGTGGCACCTGCATGGCATCCTCTGCCATCAGTGTAGAAATACAGTAGGTTGTAACCTTGAGAGCAGTCAGTATGAATGCACAGAATGCAATAGAAAGGTATATCTAACCAAACTGCAGCATGATAAAATACAAAGAATTTACAAAACAGAGAAAATAATCACTTAAGTGATGTGATACATACGTAGAAAACCACGCACTTAATGTCAAATAATCCCATAAATATTAAAAATGAGTATTTTTAATAAAATTTTAAATACAGTCAGTTTTTATTAGAAGGAATAAATATTTATCATTGGAACTAGAAATATAATTAAGTCATCTCTTATTCAAAAATGATTTTTTAAACATTATTTGACACCAGCAGAGATAGTGATCATGTTCATCAACTGAACCAGGACTGCAAACAAACATTAATCTGGACTAACTGGTTCATGTCGTATGAAGTCCTGCACTCACCCTGAAGCCCACATGGTAGCTGATGTCAGTGAGTGATGGGTGACAGATGGATGAAGGTGCCACTTTAACAATTTACAACAAACATTTACCTTTCAGTTTTGTACCATATACAGGGTATCTGTGAAATCCTACTGGTTCTGTATATCAAGACAAATATGAAAAGTACACAGAAAGAAGACCACATTATGGAAGTTTAAGAGGTGAAAATTACACTGGATTATGTTTTTTAATTACCAATTATCTATTCAATAATTCTGATGCCCTTGTTAGTAACAAAGAAGGAAAAATGGGAAGGAGCAACTTAATTAAATAATGTTAACAAAAGTAAAATTATAATTTGATTTATAGAATTATTTGTAATGTATCCAGTGCTGGAGTTCCATGTAGGTCACACCGGGTGTGAATAAAATATAAAATATGGGCTGCTGAATATTAAACATATAAAGTTCACCATAATAAAAGCAATGAGAGAACAATGCTCTGGAATGTAACACACACCGGTCCGTACAGTTCACGGTTTAGCAATTCCAAGAATGTCCTGACAAACCACCCACGCACTGACTATCAAGATATAAACCAGCAAAGACAGCTTGTTGTCACTTTTCTCTCTGAGGACAAGAAACACACTGACAGACAACGGATACAAATTACTGTATCCTGTACTGTAACTGAGTTACTGGGAACTCTGGAATACTGCTACTTCCACTGGTTGCTTTAAAAGAGTTTAGAGGAACGACGAACTCAAAGACAAAGCAAAGTGAAACAAAGTGAGAGTAATGCTTTGGGAACATACAGTTCATGTCATACAGTTTGATGTCGTGGTATTTAAAAAGCTGTCCTGACTCCACCTTTCTCTGAATATCAACAACAAAACAGAAACAAAGTTCATTTGCTGAAAACAGAGACAACACGGAGAGACAGACGACAGGATACCAAAGCTCACAATTCCCACTGACAGAGAGAAATAAGGAGTAAGGGTATTACTGGGAATACTGAAGATACTGCTAGTTCCACTGATGCTGACTGCACATCTCTGACAAAACATTTCAAAGATTTAGGGAACTTTCTAGAGGATCAGCGGCTGATTTCCTGTCTGAAGAACCTGCTGAGTTTTCCAGCCTCGCTCAGAAATGGCTGCTCAGGTTTGTCCAGCAGAGATGGATTTTCGCTTGCCAATCTGTTTACAAAGTCTTCAAAGATCCTGTCGTGTTGTCCATGTAGCCACAGCTTCTGTAAAGACTGTGTCTGCAGAGATGTGGGCAGAAAAACTGATTCATCAATGTCCAGTTTGTAAAAAAAGATCTTCAAAGTGACCCACCCGTAACTTGGCATTAAAGAACCTGGTGTGAAGCCTTCTTACTTTCACAACGTTTCTCTAGAAGAGAAAGCTTCTGCAAAGTCTGGAGGCTTCCTGCATCGGCATTTAGAGAAACTAAAGCTGTGTCTGTCTGGACCCTCAGCAGCCGGTGTGGTCTCGTCTGTCGAGATCCAAGAACACACACCAAACCACAGATTCAGTCCCATCGATGAAGCTGCAGAGGATTCAAGAAGGTCCTCATGAAATCCCTGAAGCCCTTATACAGGAGAAACTGGAGACCTTTATCAAACTAAAGTGACTGGGATCAAAAGCAGAACACATTAAGAGGAGCAGACTCTACACAGAGAGGCAGATTAAGGATGAGTTTTGAAGCTTCACCAGTTTCTAGAAGAAGAAGAGAAGGCCAGGATCACTGCACTGAGGAAGGAAGAGGAACAGAAGAGTTCCAGTTGAAGCAGAGGATCGTAGCTCTGAACAGAGAGATAGCAGCTCTTTCAGACACTGTCAGGGCACAGAGACAGAGCTGAGAGCTGGAAGTGTCTTATTCCTGCAGAACAACAAGGCTGCAGTGAAAGAGTCCAGCACGCCCCCTGCTGGAATGATCCACAGCTGCCCTCAGGAGCTCTGTAGATGTGGCAAAACACCTGGGGCAACCTGTCCTTCAACATCGGAACAAAATGAAAGGATAGATTACATATTCTCCTGTGATTCTGGATCCAAACACTGCGAATCCCGCCTCTTTGTGTCTGAAAGATTGAAAGTGTGAGATTCAACAGATAGAGAGACAGCTTACAAAAAACCCAGAAAGATTTGGAATGCTAACACCAGTCCTGGATTGAGGGCTTTGACGCTGGGACTCACAGCTGGGATGTTGAAGTTAATAATCAGGCAAACTGGGCAGTGGGTGTGAAAAAAGAATCGTCCGACAAAGGGAAGATTCCGACTGATACTGGAAATATGGTTCTTTAATGGTAAATACAGAGCATGTCTCCATCGTTCCGGATGAGATTCTCTCTCGTGAAGAAACCACTCCAGAGGACAGAGTTCATCTGGAACTGGAACAGAGGAAAGCTGTCTATTCACTGATCTGGATACTAACACAAACCTTTACACCTTCCACACACTTTCACTGAGAGGCTGTTTTCCATCATCAACACTATAAATAAAGTGCCAATAAGGAGATCACCAGTGAAAGTCACGCAAGTAGAGATGTAGGCGTGATGATGGTGAGAGGTATCAGACTAAACACACTTAACCAACATGGTAGGGGGCACGGAGGTGTACATGTAGAGAGGTGTAAAGAATAGCCATGTTTATATGCATACAATCACTAAGCTGGGCACTTTTGTGATGGAAGTTTTTGAGTTTGCATGTTGTAGAACAAAATCCATGTATAACATGTGAAACACAAAATTATATTAGTAAATTCAACTTTTTCAGTAACATTAACATAAACATAAAAAAATCAACATAAAAGGTTCAGAAAGAATGGTTAACTGATAAATCTTATAAGTGCTTATTGTTACTAATAGAAGAAAATTGAGAGATTCTATATTATTAAATCATAAGATAATGACTAGTTCATGAATATCGTGAATCATCAATCAAAGCTGTTTATTCTCTCACCTGTGTTTTACATGTTGATTCATTGTTTATGTTTTATTGTGTTGCTTCTTTATTTTCTAGGTTTTCTTTTTTTTCTGTTTTAACATTTTGCCTTACTTTGGTGACCTGCTCATTCAGTGCACCAAAGTTAGCCCTGGCATATTTCAAATTGAATAACAATTTCTATTATTTTTGTAGATTTTTCCGATGAATATTATTCTGTATTTGTAACATAAAAGAAAAAATAAAGTAAAGCCTCAGAGACTACACGTGCTTCACTTCATCTTTTTCTTCTCTTATTGTCACATTGCAGCAGCTTGTTCATCAAATTGGTCCAAGACAATAATTGTTTTGTTCTTTTGCATCTCTGTTTCTCTGAGTGTGTACAGCAACATGGTCTAGTGAGCTTCAGAGGTGTTGGTTAGAGTTAGTGTGTTTTTGAACCTGAACAGAGGCCTGAACACGATCTGGAGGCAGCTGGTCCCTCAAGACAAAGGTTGCACTTCAATTGTAGTATATGCATATGTTATAGATATAAAAATAAGAGTGCAGATATATGTGGAATAGTGTTATAAATGGGGATTGGGTGGGGGGAGATGGATGGATGCACAGGATCATGCTGGCAGAGGCCTCTAGTGTGTCACCAACACATTTCATTACATCCAGAGTCAGAAGCATCAAAGTGTGGTATGAGGAGTACCACTGGGTGTGAGGGGACTCCTTGGGGCCAACTGGATGAAATCAGGGCAGGAGGTGATAGAGTGTGATGATCCTCGACAACAATTTAAGTGAACTGATTACATGTAACCATTACAACCCAAACCTCTGAACAGAGGTAATTAGACATGATAGATCATATAGACTGTATGTAGACTGGAACTTGTCATAAGTCAATTATTCAAAAAAGAAAAAATAATGAATCCTAAGCATGTGGGAACTGGATCTAGTTTGGACCGGGAGGAATAAAAAGTAAAATCAGAAGAACAGTTGACCATTTTCACTCTTTCTTTTCATCTTTCTGTCCATCCCATATATGAGAATGTGCCATTAAAGCCAGTGGTGTCAGATTTACTCTATTCCAGAAATGGCAATGGAAATGATATCCTATAATATGTTTGCTTTAATTTATCAACCTGAAATAAGATCATTAGTGTTTTTGTTACTTAGAATGAGACTTTTAAATCTATCCTCCTATTAAACATATGTCCATGTTATGTCTCTACAGTATGGACAATTAAACTACCTCTAGACTGCACTCCACAATGTTCACAATTTTATGATGCTCCTCGGTTTCATGTCCTGGAGTTCATCTCTCAGCCAAGGATGAATCTACCTCAGCATGTGCTTCATGGACCAGTATGTCCAGATTTCCCAGCTTTCTAGCTTATTGAACTCCCCTCTGGAAGGGTTGCCAGGAAATTGGTTTCCAACTGTTTTTAACTGGGTTTAACTAGGTTGTAAACCGTAATGTAAACAAAACACAAACCCAAAATTAACCAATAGAATTATACAAATGTTCGTATAATACTGATCTTGTATCTTTGGTATAACTCACCGACAAGGCGTACTGGTCCGGACGATAAATGATAACGAAAAACAAACCGAGCAACTTCGCCTGCAGTAACGGCGCATGCTCCCCATACACAACCTGGAGATCATGAAAACCACACACACACTGCACACACAATACAGTAACAGCTACTGGAAAGTTCTACACCTCCCACTTGGTCTACTGATCCTGGAATCCAGTAGGCCCCATAACTAGCTTAAACAGTTAAACTTTTAGATATAATTACGTCAAACATTAATAACTATAAGGTCAAAGTAATGTTAATGTCCATAAACAACACATATTGTCCTTGATAATACCGTAGCATCTCCTACCGAAACACACCACCAGCCTCCAACGCCCTGTGGAGGGGGGTCTTGATCCTTAACCGAAACACACCCGCGTGGCGGGAGATCCATTACCGAAACACACCGTGTGGCGGGGATGCCATACCGAAACACGCCACAGGGTGGGATCTTACACTTGCTCCCCACTGGTACAGAAACCACCAGTCTCCCTACGTCTCTGTGGAGAACAGTGGAGGGCTGTCCATTATTCTCGGCTTCCTTTGGGCTGCCCGTCAGACACTGGACAGCTTTGACATGTCCTCACCTTCACGTCTCGTACTACGCCTTCATATCAGGGCAGGCCTCCACGACTCGACCCAGTCTGAACCGGCCCTCAACGCGTTCGTGGTCAGCTAAACCACACCAGGTCCCTGCTGCAATGTTTCCTAGCAGGCGCGTGCCACTTCTCTGCCGGACGAAGAGGCCCGGACCTGCCAGCTGACTCCACCGTGTCCAGAACTTGTTGACCTCGATCTGGATCGCCCTCAGACGCACACGACGGGGTAGGTAGGATACTCGAACCCTCGGGTATCTCCCGCTGGTCCCACACGACCAAGCAGAAGTGAATTGGGAGTGATAACTTCCACTGCCTCGTCTTGCATCTGGGCCCTGACCAATCGGTCCCTCGTTCGACAGGTTAGCTGCCAGGTAGAGGAGCGTCTGGAATTCCAGCGTTGTCAGTTTTACCGCCTCGCCAACGCTGCTTAACGCTCTCTTGAGTACATGGACGGCTGCTTCCGCCGCACCATTTCGGTGGGGAGAATCTGCCGGATGAAACACCCATGTCAATCAGTTCCTCCAGCTGCCGCCTTCTTCTGGATCTGATCCTTGTTGACACTATTAGGAACTCATAAAGCTCTGCAATACTGGCCTGGCGCCCACAAAGTTTAGTCCCTTGATCCGCCAGAGTTTTTCCTTGGGTGACCCCTGAGAGCTGTGAAGCGCTGGTATCTTTCAGGAACCCTTTGTTTGAAAGATCTTCCACAATGTCTGCGGCACTGCTCTTGAAGCCATACAGCTGAAACACCACACCCCAGACTTTCATCTTTGTTCTTCGTTTCACAGCATCTTTGACGACATAGGGGCCAAAGAGGTCCAGTGTCGTAAACTCAAATGGTGCGGCCGGTTCAGTTCGTTCGAGGGGAAGCCACTCATCACCTGTCTGCACATCCGTGCTTTAGACTTCCGACAGCGCATACAGGAGTCAATGACACTTCTGGTGATTCTTGGTCCCTGCACCACCCATGCTTTAGACCTCACCCGAAGGAGTGTGCCAGCAACACCTCATGGTTAGCCTCATGAGCCCCCGTGTGAGAAGCGTACTGATCCACGCCTTATAGGGAACCAGGGGTACACCGGTCCTCTCTTGGGGTGATGGTCTGGACTCTACCATGGCATTTGCAGGAGCCCTGAAGCTTCATCCCTGCTGACAACAAGTCTGTCCAATGTCGTCACAGGAAATATAACTCCCTCCTGGGCAGCCAGGCACAGGTCCTTAAATGCAGTTTCAAGTTCTCTCACTGACAGTACTGCCTCCCACTTTGCTGGCATAGAGTCTCTCCCTATGCATGCCAACCACTTTCTCACGGCCCTGCGGACATAACCAACTACTCCACAGAGTTTCGTTAGAGAGCTATACCTGGTTGGATCCACCTGGTCTATGAGTGAGGCTCCCCGCAGTGTTCCTGCTTCCTTAGTCTCAACTGAGGTCACTCCACCCCATCTGCTGAGGACTCTGGAGCCTTACTAAACTGTCGGGGTTCAATAACTCTTTTGCTCGAGCCCTGGTGAGGACCGCTGAAAAGGCTTTTCCTGGAGTTTACTGACCACTCTCTAGCATCGGCTGCCACTTCTGAGGCGGACTTCATAGGCCAATCCTCGACTGGACTAGACAGGAAATTGGGACCCTTTTGCCACACAGAGTTCTCATCCAGTTGTCCAGGAGGCCACCCTTGTGATAGAATCAGCATGTTGACCGCACCTGGGATCCACCACCAGTCAGCTACGGGCCCAGCCTTCTGAACTCTCCGACTCGGTTCGCGAAGAATGTCTGGAATCCGTAACTCTCTCTCGGATGGCACCCAGCACAGTCTGACTATCAATGAAGTGATACCACTTCTCCACATCCAAGCGCCCATGTTCACATGTACCCTTCAGGCGTGTGGCGAAGACAGCCCCGCAGATCTCAGCTTGACCGCGTCGCCTTTCTGGTCAAGGGCGTTAACTTGGCCTTCGACCCACCAGCCGGATGACCACACCACCCATGTTTTGCCATCGAAGTACAGTACGCACCATAGGACCACAGCTCCAATTAGAAAACGGTGATTCCCCAGGCTTGCCCATCCAACCGGAGGGCGTGAGGCATCGGTGAAATCTGATGGGACCTAGGCGGGTGTACTCCTTGAACAGCTCAATTGCCATCCCTCGGAGCTCGTCAGAAAGGGGCTCATCCCAGGTGTCTTTCGTAAGCTTTCTAGCCTCCTGGAAGGCTCTCCTCACAAGCATCACTCCTTTTTGTTTCACAGGTGTTGCTAGACCGATTGGGTCATACAATCCAGCGACCTGGCTCAGGAGAACACGACGAGTCAGTGGGTTCGGTGTCTTTACATCCACTTCCTCTTCTGTGAGGTCACCTCATTTCTCATCTTCTTCTTCCTTCTAGAGAAGTTAATGGAGACCACACAAGAGTTTCTCCTTCGCACGAGGTAGCCAACCCCCAGGGCTTTGTTTATCTTCCTCCTCTTAGCTGGTTGGGCAACACCAGTGTTACTGGCTTGGTTTCCCCCCGCCTCCACTTTGACCGGACCGGACCCAGGGCTTGAGATAAGACCCTCCAGCTCTCAGTATCCCTCTCCACACCCTCTAGGATCTTGTCTAGACACTGTGGGTCATTGTGGGACGTGAGGAGATCATCGACGTAGGAGTCTTCCTCGATGACCCTTCTTTCCTCCTTCATGTCATAGAACTGGGGCAACCCGCGGCCTCTCGCATGCTACCTGCGCGATGCATCCCGCCGGTTTGTCTCCCATGTTCACTCTCACGACAGCATAGTACCTCAATCTCATTTAGGTGAGTCCCTCCACAAGAATCGATGTACATGAACCTCTTGTTCCTCGAGCCATACCGAATTGTACATTTGGGGATGTTCCAAGGGCTGCGGTGTTCCCCTTCCCGGAACCTGAGGAGCACCGCCCTGATGGGATTAAGAACGTCTGGGCCTTTGAATAAAATGCTGTTCATGCTCACTCCTCCAAACTCCGGACTACTATTCCAGACGAGGCGCACTGGCGTAGTCACTGAATGGGGGTTTGGTGGCGTCAGATGGCTCACCACCACACAGCACCCTTCCAGCTCCATCGCATCCTTGTGAGCTTAACAGCAGCTCCCCTCCCCACCATCTCGTGGACTTGTCTCACGTAGCTCTTTCCACATGGGGTCTTCCATGAGCTGCCGCTCAGTCTTCCGAACGTTGCCTCCACAGCCTTTCGTTGTTGGGAAGGGAGTTGGGCTTTCCCTCCAGGGGTACTTTGCATCCCAATGTGACTGGTTGCTGTGGGTGTCACTCCCCGGAAGGTCAGGCCTGTCTTATGATCTCCAGCTCCTTCTCGTCAGCCAGACAATCTCCTTACCTCCTGGGACATTTTCCACACTGACACCTCCGCAGGCGGGGTTACAGGCAGCTCCGATGCTGTCCCATTTAGCCACTCAAGGACCTCTTTATTGCACACTGCTGTGTTCGGACTTCCGGCTAATGTCTTGTTTCAGGTTACTTTCCGGTTTCCCCACGAAGTGTTCCTCAACTTTGACGGCACTGTTCTCATGGAGTGTGCGAAGTGCGTCTTCGAGTGCATGTGGTCACCTCCACTTCTTCGAAAAGACTGGATGCACACCGCTCACGGTCTTGCCTAGAGGACCGTCCCACAGCACCAGGTCACACGGCCCTGGCAGTCTTTGTGGAGCTAATCTGCTCCCGAGTACTGATCAGTAGGTCTACCTCTTTGGGCGGGCCAGTTTCCTCCGGCTTAACTTCTGGGAAAAACTGCTCTAGGCGCTCTGATGTCACCACTCGATCCACTTTTGCGATATCTTCCATCCCATAGCAGATCACTTGTGGAGCTCCAAGGTCCCTCGTGACGTCCACCTTTATCGTCACAAAGTACTTTTTGTGTCAACTTTTACCTCATCGTACCAACACCATACACTACAAGTGAGATTGGTCACCGGTCAATCCGAGCCTCTCTGCAGCTTGGTGTGTAATATAATTAGTGTCGGAAGCAAGATCGACCAAGGCTCCAAGGTGCTCTCTTTTGTTTTGTGACAGGCACAAGCATCATGAGGACTGGATGCTCCTTTAAGCCGCTCCATTCTAAGAGACTCTTGTCAGTAGATACCCTCGACGTTGCCTGTTTGTACAGGCTCTGCGGACGGCTTCCAGCTGATGGGGAGTCAGTCCTAAACTCCGCGAATACAGCCTCTTGCCCTCTGTTGGACCACGAGGTCCCCCCTTTCTCTGTTTTGACCTCCCTCCTAGTAGGCGCGCCGCCTTGGGGCAGAGGAAATAGTGGTGGTCCGCTGGAGTGTTGCCTTTCTTACACTCTTCCTTACGACAAAGGAAATTTGGAGTGCAGGTGCATTGCCTCCGTGAAAATCAGGCACTTTGAACATATTTTGCCTTCTTCACATGAGCTTTCTTCTCCGAAAGTGTTGCTTTCCTGAAAGTTTTACAGCGAAACAGTTTTCCACCGTGTTCTTCCACCACACACAGCACATGGTATCCGCTGGGAGTCTCTTTTGATTTCACTTGCTGCAGCCTTAGTGAACGACTTCTTGTCCCTCCTTCTGTCACCTGGCTTTCCCGGTAGCTTGGTCTCTCTGGAGCGTTTGCAGGCCATGGCTTGCTGGGTAGCAACTGTTCCAACCTCACGAGTAATGTCTTTTGGTCTTCCAAGAACAACAAGAGCCTGTCGAAATGATTTCCTGGATGGACATGGTTACTAGGTTACTTACATACATGAGCACTCCCGTTTCATGACGTCGGGAAGTTTACTCTCTAGAGACGAATCACCAGTTGGTTCTGTAAAGCGTCTACGCACCCCAGGTCTGTGAGGTCTGTTATAAAAATTAGGGTTACACAGCTAGTTGGATGTTTTAAACTTATACAATGTTTGTTCTTACATTAATGTTCTTAGGGCACTTCCCTTTATGATGTTTACTCAGACTGGCAGGGTAAGGTAAAGTCCAGGTTAACGTATAAATAGAGGAATTTGAGAACAGAATGAGTCAGGGAGATGACATCAAGATTGGGGACATCCTGGCTACTCTTTAGGTGATAAGCTGTTTAAAGGCATATATGCAAATTGACTGTTAACAATTTACAGGGGTTGAGACAGCCCATCTTCAGGAAAATGTATAAAAACCAACTGTTAACGCTCCTCTGGGAGCCTTTTCTCTGTAACCCCTTTAGGGGTTGCACTGTGAAACGCTCCTCTTGTACAAGAACAATAAATCAACTTAAACTTTGATGCTTTGAATCCGATCCTCCTTATTTAAGGGTGTTATTATTAAAATTCCTGTAACATTAGGTTAATTGGCTCGTCAGATCTGTATTATTACATTATATAATAATGTAACAATAAAATTATAATAAACTATATACATAAATACTATATTGTTTTCTGCTTTTATTTGGTCTGTTTTTGGAGCTCATGCTTTTCAATGAAAATCCTCATCACCAGTTGCTGTTAACCTTTGAGAATGTCCAGATGAACACCATCCTAAGTAAGCCCAAATGGTCCAACATTTTTAATATATATAAACATTTTCGTAAAAATAAACATTTTGTTTTTGAGCGATTTGAGGTATTAAACAGTAAAAACATTTAACATTTGCAGCAGTTGTGTTGGAATAAAAGGATACTCCATCAAACAAAGATATCACTTTATATGGTGCTGTTTTGAGGTATTTCCACTCTTAAAACCTGGCTGACAGGTATAAACTGTTAGTTTATGTGTGTAGTTATTTGTTTGACGTGTGTCACAATACACAAAATACACTCTACCACATGACACGGTTCACTTTGACTGAAAAGTAAATTCTCTTGTTCAAACACCCCATAACCTGAACAGTGTCCTGATTAGTTTAAAAACATTTCCTGTGTTTAAACCCTATTCTAACATGCATGCTGTTTTTACTTAGATTTCTTTTTTCTCTTTCACATATTTTTATCTTCTTTCACTGAGAATTAATTTTTATGTGTTTTTGTAGTCTCATACATGTACATTTCTCTGTTTAGGTACAAATGTGAGGTTATGTACTTTACTTTCCATTTCTGCTACTTTATATGTCACTCATTCACATTCTTGCACTATACAGTTATTTGACAGCTTACTCGGTGGAAATATAATAACAATAAATTATGTGTATTATCAGTTAAGATGAAAGTTTATTGAGGTCAGGGGGAAAGTCGCAAGCTACCCAACAAATTAAGTATGTAAAATGTTGTGTTGATTTGTACAATAGTTTTGTGTTGATTGTCCGTTACACGTGACATCCATTGCATGTCTGTCCGTCCTGGGAGAGGATCCCTCCTCTGTGGCTCTTCCGGAGGTTTCTTCACATTTTTTCCCTGTTAAAAGGGTTTTTTGTGGCAAGTTTTTCCTCACTCGAACCGAGGGTCTAAGGACAGGGTGTCACTCCCTGTACAGATTGTAAAGCCCTCTGAGGCAAATGTACTTTGTGACTTTGGGCTATACAAATAAAATTGATTTGATTGATTGATTTGATTTAAGTATAAAGTAGTTAAACCTTTCATTCTCCATAATGAGATTTGATGCCAGCAGTTGTACATTACTCAAGTAAAAATCTGAATTAATAAGTACACTGTAGTACTTTTAATTTCACTGGTAGCAAGTGGCCACCCACTTGGCTATGGCGACAGTAAGTTTGTTTTTAGTTGCGGTATCCATGTGCCTGTGTCGAAATCCATCCATTGTAGCCTGGTTCGACGCGGAGGAGGCGGAGAATTTGAATCACTTGTGTGTTTGGCCATCAAAGGTACTTCAGATTTGTCGTGCTACGATGGTAACTCAATTCACATCTCGACAGTACATGCAGATAACTTTGGTCTTATCAACTGACCCATTGGCAAAGTTTTAAAACTAAACTTTCCATTCATAAGTTTGTTAGCCGTGTCCATTCTACGTCTTCCGCTCCACATCTAAACAATGGCATTGTGGGGCGCGCTAATTGTTTTGTTTCAGGTTTACAGCCGGATCCTGTAGTTTTTCTAACGTGGCCACAGCAGTTTATGAAAAAAACTTATCACAGGTCACAAAAGCGTTAATCTCGCGTAAAAAAATAACGACGTTAAATTGTTTTGAATTACGCGTTAATAACGCGATATTTTTGACAGCACTAATAAATATATATAAATATATATAATATTATTTATTATTATTATGGTTTATACTATTAACATTCAAGGGCTTGAAGGTGTGGCTTCAATCTATCGACTTGTGATCATAAGTCACTGTGATCGTATGCGATCACATCATGTGTTTTTGTGAAACTTTATTACTTACATGTTTTATACATCCGGGTTAATGTGCAATGTCCCTGTTTGCAGTAATGTGTCTCTGTTGTAAGCCTTTTTTTGTCTCTCTCTCTCTCGTCTGTGTTTTCTTTTGCTGAGTTTTTAACTATCCTTCTTTTCCTTTTTTTAACATCAACCTGCGAAGGGACTACGGTTGGAATTGAGCCGTGCTATAAACCGGCATATTTACATGTAAATGTTTATAATAGCACTGTCCCTTTAATAAATAAATAAAAAATAAAAAAAATGCGGTAACATTTTTAAAGCCTGAACGAGCCGCACCATTAAATTAATAAATTAGTAAATTATTATTATCAGATCACCTATCGAGAAAATCCAAGATGGCTAGACGTTGGCGAGGGATGCGACGGAGCGAAAAAAACTTTGTAAAACATACGAATTTATCAAAAAAACCTGCACAACGAAGGACATTTTTCGCCGTGCTGTTGCCAAAGTATATTATTATCTGTGTTTTGTGTTCTGGGACACCGACTTCAAGATTTGGAAGATTGGCGTGAAGATTGGTGAGTAACGTTACCGTTACAAAAGTTCAGCAAAAGTTCAATAACTTACATATAGTTATCTTTTGTCATACGCTGTGTAATGAAGTTATGTGTTACGATATTAGACATATCCAACTGGTTTAGAACTTACCTAAAGCTTACTTAGTGATTATCGTCAGTGTCGCTACTCGGCCCAGGTCGCTAACGTGTAACGTAACGCTAACTTTACTTGGTTACTGTTGCAGAGGACGACTTGTTTCAAATATCTGTGAAATGTTTTAATAAAAGCAGTTGCTGCATATGTGAAAGTTTATTTTTTATTAGACAATAAGGGATTGACAAAATAATACTATACATAATCATTTACGTTACACCTTAACATTAACTTCAAAGCAACATTAACCTGTTTGTGCTCTCTGTTGTGTTATAGTACCATAGAGCATTTGGATATTAGAAGTTTGTCATTCTGAGCAACAGGTGAGTGAAGTATTTGTTTATTTAAAAAGACCATTTGATTATGAAGTTAATCATGATTTGAAAATAAATTACATTTGTTTATTCTCTCCCTGCAGGATTTGTGTGACCTCTTCTGGGGCAGAGGTGAATTCAAAGTAAATGGATTGGAAGTGCAAGTTGTGCTCGGTATCCTTGGACACACGTGTAAAGTTATATACAGTGACTGCATTTGTACTTTCCAGCCATTTAATGCAGTTAAAGCTCACAGTCAGGAAGTGCAATTTTTACATGTCCCTTGTGTGGCACCAAGAAGACATTTTCTGAGGAATCACTATTTTCAGAAATCATGAGGTGGTAGTATGCCCGTACAGTAATTGCAGTTATAGTACAAATGTGTACTCGTCCTTCAATGCACACAAAAGCCGAAACCATGCAGGCAGTTCAGATTTTGATATGAACTTTGTATGTTCAGAAAAGAAAGGTACACCAAACACACCTGGTGAATGCTGAGGAGGGACTGCTCAGTGTGATAGCATGGACACCTTTGACCTGTTGCGGTTAGAGAGAGTCAGTGTGACCACAGCACTTTAAGAGCGCAGTGGCACCAAAGTTTAAGCTCACTGTTCTTAAAGATGAAAACAAATCTTCATGTGCTGACCTGCGACTCAGGACATAGTTGAGCATCTGACACAAATATTTTCCCTGTCTCAGCCTCTAGTCAAACAATCTCTTAGAGAAGTCTTAGAACATTATGACATCTCTGTCAGTGAAAATACTCTGATGTGTAGTTAGTGCTGTTCTGGAAAGCAACATTCTTGTAAATGCCACACTAAAGGTTAGAAGTTATCTTCAACTAAAAGAAGGAAAACATTTGTTGAAAAAAACTACCCTGTGGTGAAGCCTGTGGAGTATGTCTGGAGCCAGGACACACAGCAGTCCATGTTTCTATTCTTGACATGATTCAAAAAATATTTAAACATATAGACATTCTGGACAAAATTCTAGAATGTCACAGGAAGGTAATTTCATGAGCCACCAAGATGGCTCATACTATAAGGAGAATGAATTATTCTCTTCCTCAGATGATCTAAAGCTGCCACTCCTTTTGTACATTGATGATCTTGAAATAGCAAACCCACTTGGAACATCACGGAAGATCTATAAACTATGTTCAGTCTACTGGGTATTTGCTGATCTGCCTAGTAAATATAGATCATCATTGCATGTGCTTCAGTTAGCAGCATTATGTAAGGTGTCTGACGTACAGCGGTTTGGATATGAAAGATTGTTTGGTCCTCTGTTACGAGACATCCAAACTCTTGAGCAAGATGGTGTTTTTATTGAGTCCATTGGTAAAGCCGTAAAGGGAACAGTCTTGTGTGTCGTGGCTGATAATCTTGCAGCTCATGCATTAGCAGGATTTACAAAGTGTTTCAGAGCTAAATATATTTGTAGATTCTGCACAGCTACCAAAGACCAAATTCAGGCTCATGATGTTGGGAGTGGAGAATTCAGTGTGCGGACAAAAGCCAGTCATGATGTTGATGTTGATGCTGCACTGCATGGGGTTAGTCAGGGTCAGAGTGGTGTTCAGGGAATCTGTGTTCTGAGGCAGGCTCTACAGTATTTTCATACAGTCACAGGTTTCACACCAGATATCCTGCATGATCTTCTTGAGGGCATTGTGCCTGTAGAGCTTGCACTGTGTATAGGGAAAATGATCCATCATAAATACTTCACCCTGGAGTATTTAAACAAAAAAAAAAGTCTCATTACCATACAAGCACACAGACAAGGTTGACAGACCACAGCCTATCCCAAAGATCAAATCAATTTTCAAATCAAATCAATTTTATTTGTATAGCCCAAAGTCACAAAGTACATTTGCCTCGGAGGGCTTTACAATCTGTACAGGCAGTGACACCCTCTGTCCTTAGACCCTCGGTTCGAGTGAGGAAAAACTTGCCCACAAAAACCCTTTTAACAGGGAAAAAAAATGTGGAAGAAACCTCAGGAAGAGCCACAGAGGAGGGATCCCTCTCCCAGGACGGACAGACGTGCAATGGATGTCACATGTACAGGACAAATCAACACAAACTATTGTACATGACTGATAAAATGACCAATGAATTATAATGAATGATAAAAATGTTACAGTAATAGATTGGTAGTAATAATGACAGTAATAATATATGTAGTGGCGGTCATGCAGGATCACAGCCAGCACCACGATCCACGAACCTGCTGGACGACCGAGACAGAAACTCCGGGGAAGTTTGGTTAGTAACATGCATTAATAATGAATAATGATGAAAATGCTACTTTGCTCAGACTACTTGCATTGATCATTGGTAGTAAAGTTCCAGAAGAGGATGGAGCATGGAGTGTACTCATGGATTTGAAAGACATAGTAGAGCTGATGATTTGCCCAGTATTTACAGATGAATCCATCCAGTATTGCAAATGAAAATACAGGATCATAGAACATGCTGCAGGAAGTTTTTCCTGATTTCACACTCAGACCAAAGCATCATTACACAGAGCATTACCCTGACCTCATACGTTGTTTTGGACCTCTTGTCCACTTCTGGACAATGAGGTTTGAGGGAAAACACCGCTTTTTCAAGCGTGTAGTACATGACACACAAAACTTCAAGAATGTTTTAAAAACATTAGCAAATAGACACCAACACATGATGGCATACTCTCTCAGTGCCCCATCCTTCTTCAAACCTCACCAGCAGACATCACGCGTCTCGTCTGTGTTGGTATCAGGGTTTCCTGATGTTGCAAAGGCATATGTCGAACAGATGACAGACAGCAGCATGATTTACAGCTCATCAGTTGTCAATGTTGATGGAACTGATTATGGCGTGGAGATGTTTGTGTCTGTGGGACAAGAGGGAGGATTGCCTCAGTTCAGTGAAATTGAAAAGATTCTCCTTGTCAACAACCAGACTGTCTTTCTTTGCAAGAGACACACATCATATTACATTGAACATCTGAGATCTTATGAACTTTCACCTGGGAACTTGACTGTCCACCTTTTAAAGAGCTCAATGACACATTGCCTCTCTCTGCATACAGAGCAGATGGAAAACTGCTGTTAACACCAAAACGGTTCATATTACTAGACTGAAACTTCAGCTATTAAGGTAAATATTTAATAACTTTGTTCAAAGATGATTCTTAATCACAATCAAACTAACTCCATTTATTGTTTCTTTTTTTTCTGTTATAGTACATCAACACATAATGGCTGCTCCGCAGAAATTTGTGCTCGGTGTATGTGTTGCAACAGATGTTGCCATGAAGCTCATTCTAACCGAGCGACCACAGTCAGTAGAAGAGCTCAAGAATATAATGCAAGAGAAGTTTAAGCCAAGGCTGGACTGTGACTTTAGCCTTCAATATGAGGATCCTGACTTCAATGGACAGCTCAGTGTTCTTATGGATATTCAGGAGCTCCCTGAAAAAGGAAAGGGTGAGATCTGAAAGTGATGTATCCTCCACTGGAAGCTCGACACAGACATCTCCCACATGTACCTTAAGACCGCGTCAGAAAAATGGCCAGTTTCCCTGTGCCACTTTTCCTATGAAGTTGAGCATGTTGTGCACAGGGAAATGCTGCCTTTGAAAGTTCTGGGAAGACACTGAAATTACAAGAGCCCAAAACACAATATCCTGGAAAACATGGCTGAAAAATGTACAACTTAAAGCCATATCCACATGACAAGGAAGTGGGTATGGCTGCTGAAGCTCTAGTAACAGCTCATCCATGCCTCAGAGAACATGGAAGTAAGAATGGATGGTATGGATGGAAGGTGGCCTTGAAGTTCAAGATGGGGAATTATCGCACTAGGTTGGCCAGATCTGGTTTTGTGGATGTCTCCGTCAATGCAGGCAAGAGGAGCCGAACCAACCCTGAAAATGATTGTCCTCATTCCAACATCACAAAGGCCAGAAGAGCTGAGGTGAACTACCTGCCCAACTTCCCCAGGGGAGAGAATGAGACAACTTTGGAGGAAATGAGAGTACAAATCATACAAGAGCTGAAAAGCTGAGAGAGACCATCTACTGATAGAAAAGATCGCACACCCTTTGCCCTTTGCCGCCAACCACTTGTTCAAGGAAGTCCACAGGTGGGGGAATTCCTGGGAACTGGCCGGCCTTGCAATGCAGTCACAGTAGATATTATAGTATGTGTTAATTAGTAATAGTTAATAAAAGTATTGATATTAACATTTGTGTAGAAAATATTTGGAAACTTCATTGTTTTTACACTTAATATTTATGTGTACAGGTGTTTGCAGAGTTCCATCGAATCACAAACGTGATCTACGCAACCAGTTTTACTGTGAACTGACGCTACACACCAAAACTAGCTGCACTGTATCTGAAGAAGTCCTCAAGGACTGGAAGGGAGCCGAGGCACTGCGAGGTGCTGAGAATTTATGACTTGAGCGTAAGTTTATGTTTGATTTCCATGGGGGAATGTGACTAATAATGTGTTGTCTTACAGATTACAAAAAGCTTTATTGTTTGTGATGCCCGGAAGTAAGTCCAGTCATCCGCTGGAACCATAGATAGGATTACTATTTGTAACATAACTGAAGCATTACTTGTTATACCAGTGACCCGAGCATGGTCCTGGCAAAATATGTTCCTATAATATTTTTCTCAATCAGGACGAACAGTGACATTTCAACATGCGAGCACTCTGCTTTTCGTGCACTTCCAGTGTTCTCCGGGAGGCTACACTGAATCTTCAAAAACCTGTAATGTAAGTATTTGGGTTATTGGGACCATGCTATTGACAAGTTAAAACTCGTCACTTATCCATGATTTAAGGCAGTCACCACACAGCGCCCGCCCCTCCTACAACCCTGTCTCTGCCCAGAGCTGTGCTTCACTCTCGCACATACATTTGGACTGATCTCGTCTTGTTCTTGCGTGACTCTAGCTCACAATTGCGTCTCCATCCTCATACTCCTTAGTTTTTCTTCAATCTCGGTTGTATGGAATACGTTAAGTTACTTTGGTGGAACTGTTAAGAGAAGAAAATGGCGAATTTTTGGCTCTACAAAACAAGATTGGTGTTCTAGCCCTTCTGGATTTTTGGGTTATAATAGGGTATTGGTTTGCTTGTTTTGCAGGGTGAAGATGAGTGGGGATCACTGACACCCAGCTACGCCCTCTCTGTGGTTCCAGGTTGGCTGAATGCATTTGTGGTGCGGTTTGTTAATCTATGCAGTACACTTAGAGTAATCCAAAGAAACTCACTCACACTTCAGCTTTCATCCAGAAAGTGCTGAGGTGTCCTTGACGAGAAACAAACCATTGAACCATGCCTACTCCCTCCTGAAAAATGATTTGTTAAAAGAATAAACAAGTGAGAATTGGCCTGGGGAGTGCAGGAATGCGTAAAATGTGATTCATGTCAGCAACATTATTACAGGGACATGTTTGTTCTGTTCATTTTCATTTCAAATTATAAACAGGTCTGTTAAAATTGAAGCATTTTGCCGTATGCTCTGTGGCAATGGACTCAACTATATAGGCCTGTTAATTGCCACCAATAACACGCACAACAGCAACTGTTTCCACACCCTGTCCCTCGTTATCTCTGCTCTCCTCTGTGCATTTAAACCCGGGTAGGCCAGCAGTCAGTGTCAGTTTCGGTCTTCGAAGAAAGATAATTCCTGTTCGGTGGCGGAAGACTATGATCCCCAGACCCTGAACCTGCATTGAATCTGACCACTCGTTTTCCTCCTGCTGCCCGCGACGCCAGTATCCTGTTCTCCACCGGTCGTCCGGGCCGGCCGCTCTGTGGAGCTGAGAATCCAGTCCCACTCCCTGCAGACCCCAGACCCAGTCAGCCCTCGAACCGCGCCGGCCCCGTTTTACCCACTCCGTCACAAAAACCACCTGCCCAGTCCCTCTCTGCGGACACCCAAGACGCTACATCTCCCACCGCCCTCCGGCCCGTTCACCAGCATCAGAGCTTTCTCCCCTTACAGTTTTCACCCTGAACTGCACTAAACGCACTTGTTCGCACAACGCATTTGGGTCTCCTGTTCCGTACTCTGACACTGTGGGCTTTTTTTATAAGTTTAGAATGAGAGGTACATTTTTTGTTTATTTTATTGTACTGCCTCCTTGACCTCATTGATCAGTATGCCCTCATTGTTAATGGCAATTTAGTTATTTATTGTATTTTATTCGGTATGTTTTTAATGTTCCTCATTTGCACAAATTTAGCTGTTTATGCTGCTACTTTTTAATTTAATTTCATTGTGTTTTTTTGGTTTTTTTTATTTGAGAAAATACGGTGAGAGTACAGGGAAAGTTTGTTCATCCCTAGGCTGCTAAAATGTATATTTGTAAAAAGCAAATGTTTGGCTCCAGGTGCTATGTTATTCGACATTTCACAGTTTTACTAAGCCTGACATATTATGAAAAACAAAAATTGAAATGTAAAAGTTGTTAATGCCTTTTTAAAAGGTAGCTTTCAAGGTGCTATTTTATACCCTAATAAATTATTGGAATTCTGACATCTTACAAAGATATGTGTCTCATCACTGTGCGATGAAAACTTGGCGAGCTACCCCCAAAGAGTAGCAAAAAAAATTCACAAAACGACGCAGTATATCTGATCTTTGCTGTTTGTGTCAAAAGTTCTATTTCAGCGAAGAAACGCTGCTAATGTCTCTGCTATGTCTCCTGCTAATGTCTCCTGTCTCTGCTTTAGTTTGAATCAGTCATGAAGCTCCTGGTTGTTACATAAAGACAAAGAGGCTTTGACAGTGAAGTGAGACCTCTTGCTGCGATATACTACCTTTGGGTTTACTTCATTCTGGATCGTCATTGGTGGGTCAAAGGTGAATGTGGGCGGTACTAATAGATTCTCCTGACTCTGATTGGTTGACAGGTGTCAATTCATATTCTTTAATACCGTTAGTTTCAAACATCGCGTCGTCTTAA
>NW_020857336.1:0-580 GCF_000972845.2 Larimichthys crocea
TTCTCCTCTCAGCCTCATCAACAATTCATTTTCTCCACTTTGTCCAGGACTAATAGCTGGAGACACAATCTCTCCTGAAGGAGATGAAGTCAGTGGAAGAGAAGGAGAATCTGTCACACTCACATGTAAATATCAGTCAGATTACAGTAATCCAGCCCTTTATTGGTACAAACATCATTCTGACCTTCATGCACCTCAGTTTATACTCTGGAAAGCATCAACAGGAAGAAGTGAATATATTCCTGATAAACGATATGAATCCAAAACATCAAGTTCATCAACTGAACTGACCATCAATAAACTAACCCTGGAAGACACAGCTCTCTACTACTGTGCTGTAGAAACACAGTGATACAAAGTGTAGAAGAGGCTGTACAAAAACCTGAACACAGATATCTGACTCCTCTTCAAAGAGGAGGGAAGTGGTATTCAAACCACAGCTTCATATCAGATGGATTCTGCTAATTCCTGTTTTATCAGAGTCACTGTGGTTACAGCTGCTAATGAAACACTGGGAGGATTCACATGAGCAGCAAATCCACATCAACCACAAACCCAACTGGAAGATGCTTCAGACACT
>NW_020857337.1:0-993 GCF_000972845.2 Larimichthys crocea
TTAGTCATATAACATATATGCTATTATACTGTTATTGTTTTATATTTTTTTATTTAATTGTTAATTCATGTGCAATTAAGACTATTAATAAATTCAGTATTCAGTTTCACTTATTACTGTAAAAAGTGTTCAAGTCTTCAAAAGTACTAAAAGGAAGTAAGACAATTGTAAGTGTAGCATGACTTCATGATGAACTACCCTTGCATCAAAATTCATTTCACCCTGACCTGATTTGCTTCCTTTTTTTGTTCACATTGACCTTATTTGCTCCTATTTCTTTCTTTTTTTTTTCCTTTTGTCCACACCCTATGATCACTTAATGGCCTTCAATTAAAGGAACAGTGTGTCAGATTTATGACAGTGAATCAGTGAATCACTGTGTCTGTACAGGTACCTTTATCTTGCAGACTTATACATACAAATGTATTAACTTCTCACTTATATTTAGAAGCTCAGAAATAAAACACAAATGTATGATATGTAAAAGGCTTTAAACTCATAATGACATAAAAAACAGTACAGCTCCTGAAATTATATCCCAAATTTCTTGAAGGAACGTGGCCTCATTCAAGTTTCTAATTAGTAACTGTGGATTGTGTGAGTTGTATTGAAGTTCTATAAGCTCATGTTTCTATTGGGAATGTGCAGTCACCAAACAATTATTTTGTTACATAATAATGCTTTGTACTAAATTCTGTTTTGTACTGTGTAAATTCTTTCCATTGAACTGATCACTGCATTACTAACTATTTCCTTCAGCAGATCAATCTGTTTTAATCTTGATGGCAAACCAGTCGCCGTCCGACCTGGCATGGAGATCTGATTATCCACATATTTGATTTGGCAGAGCCATTTTTACACCATGCCCTCCATGATGCAACCCTAACCCTAACTGGATCAAACC
Source organism: Larimichthys crocea (assembly GCF_000972845.2). Classification (NCBI taxonomy): domain Eukaryota; kingdom Metazoa; phylum Chordata; class Actinopteri; family Sciaenidae; genus Larimichthys; species Larimichthys crocea. The sequence continues at coordinate 905 of NW_020857337.1, forward strand.
CCCAACTCTGTTATCATTTGGCAACATGATCTACCACCCGAATCACAGTTGCCGCAAGCGAAAAAAGAATTACTTAAAGCTGCACTAGT
>NW_020857338.1:0-1055 GCF_000972845.2 Larimichthys crocea
TGATGTTATTGTGCGTGTTATAAGGCCTGTTATCATTTTTGTTTGACACAGAGACAGCTGTTCAAATTTCTGTTAGATTGTTGACTGGTCGTTAATTTCTAAATGGATCTGAATCTGCTACAGAGTTACCCACGGAAGCGTATTGCATTCACTTGAAAAAACTTTGGTAAAGTTAGAAAGATATTGGCACTATTGGATCAATAACTCTTAATTGAAACGTTGTTAAAACACAAAACACACATATTTTCAACCGCAGTAAGATAGACAACGAGCTACAACCTAATGTTAATCACAACGAGCCATCCACTCCAACAACATTAGCGTTTAATATTCCTAATAAAAACTCCCAGAAATTATGAAAAGTCCTAGTAAACAATAATGTTGTTGGAGTGGCTCCGAGGATGACTCGTTGTGATGAACGTTAGGTTGTATCTCGTTGTCTATCTTACTGGCCTGGCCTGGACCAGCCAGTCGTTTCAGCTTCACCGTGGGCCTCTTAGGCCACACTGTCTTCTTCCACCACTTCTGCCCTATTCTCATCTGTATCTTGATAGCTGTACTGTCAGATATGAAATATGAAAAGACACTCCCACATGCTCGAGCTCGAGCTACACACACACACACACACACACACACACACACACACACACACACACACACACACGCATGTTCTCTGGACTGGGCTGCCATGGACTGCCCGACCCGACCAGACGCGCTGGTTCAAGCCGGGTTCGTGCCGAGAATATGACATGGTGAGGCCGGACTGGGCGTCGGGCTTCTTCTGCTTCTTCTTTTCTTTCTTGCTTTTCTTTCTTGTTTTTCTTCTTTTTTTTTTCAGACCGAGAATTCATGCTCGTCACTAGCATTAATTAGTAACTCCTCTGCCTCATAGACGGTAGAGAAATGTAAACACAATAACGTCAGCGCGTCAACTCGCACTGATTTCCACCTTATTTCATATTACACCTGGTGCTGGGAGGTTACAGAAGCAGAACTATACTATACTGCACCCTTGTGTTCAAAATGAGGTACTTTGCACAAAACAAACGAAGATT
>NW_020857339.1:0-663 GCF_000972845.2 Larimichthys crocea
GTCTATGTATATATGTCTATGGTTGCTGCTTCCTGGTGGGGAGGGGTCATAGAGCTGACAGTATATCTGCATATCATGTTGGCGACTGTCCCCTATCGCCTTTAGTGCAGACTGCCCTTTTATTTTAGTTCACCAATAATTATTTTTTCAAAGGAATTATTTGCATTACTGCTAAATAAACTTTATTGCAAACTGCCTATATTTAGCTATAGGTTAATAGTGATATCTAAATATTTCTAAAAAATGGTTGGCATAATCTTATGCTTAAAAAAGAAAGCATAAGATATAAACATAACATAAAAAACATTAAAAAATAAAGATAACTTAATAGTTTAAACGTCTAAATTGAGTCTAAATCTAAACTACACTGTACATTGATCAATGACTGTTAAAATGTTTTAATGCAACATTTGGCCACCATTTATACAATTTACAGTTGTTTTTTTGGTCAGTATTCATTATTTGATTCAATCGTCTAGATTTGGTCTAAAAATAGACGTTGATATGAGGTCTTGATTTAGACGTCTAAATCAAGTCTAAATCTAAACTACACTGTACATTGATCAATGACTGTTAAAAATGTTTTAATCCAACATTTGGCCACCATTTATACAATTTACAGTTGTTGTTTTTAAAACAAAATAGACCGATTATAGACGGGCG
>NW_020857340.1:0-891 GCF_000972845.2 Larimichthys crocea
CAAATCTCCAAAACCTTAAACACATGTTGCAATTGGAAATGGCACTATTTAAGTGTACTGAATGTGGTTCTCTGCATAAGACACAACAATCTGACATAAAGTCACATGTTCGCAATTTCAAAACACTGCCATTCAAGATGACACTACATGAGCTCATTGGCCACTACATGTGCCACCTGGCCAAACAGGTGTTATGTAATTGTTAACACTTCAATCAGGAAGTAAGCAATAAAAGTCCACAGGTGAGCATCTTTTCTTTCTTTTACAACAATGGAAGATTTGCTGAGAGAGGAAGAAGAAGAGGGAGGGTTTGAATGAGAGGGGGAGGAAGAGTGAGAGGTAGGGGTACACTGAAAAAAGTGACTTTTTGGTGTAGTAAACTCTATTAGAGTAACTATAATAATTTATACCATGTATTTTTAAGATTCAGTGAGAACTAGAGTGTTTTACGTAAGATTAAACATTGTATTAACGTAATACATGAACTAGGGCTGAACGATATGGCCTATAACCAATATCTCGATATTTTTAAGCTATATTGCGATACACGATATATATCTCGATATTTTTATTTCTCCTGTAAATCACTATGAATGTTAAAATCAACCCTTTGATGCAAAAAATAACATCAGTATGATAATTCAAGTAGACCCTTCTATTGGAGTGTGTGAGTGCTCTCATTGACTAGACTGGAAGCTATCTGCTCCGGTGACCGCGGTGCAGCTGTAACGTGGCTGTAACGCCTCCGGAGTGGGCCAGTCTCTCCTCACTTGATACAAAAAGTACGCATGCGTGCAGGGGATTTTTCTGGGTGAGGAGCACCAGGAGTGAGTGACAGGCAAAACTCCAGAGAACAGTGTTGTTGAATTATTTTGCTTTCCTCTTTATTTA
>NW_020857341.1:0-1556 GCF_000972845.2 Larimichthys crocea
TGCAATAAATATGAGATGAATTACAATTAACAATAAAAAAACAAACTATAAATGTACTGAAATGTTCAGTTTACAGAAAAACACTTACTGTTATTACAATCAAACACCTTTGCACAGAAACAGTCATTTAACAGTTATTTTACTGTACAGAAATGAGCAGTAACTGTAATCTGATTACTGGCATAATACTTAAACAGTTTGGTCATAATTCTTGTATACAGTTTTTTATATAATGTTAAAAAACAGAAAAATACTGTAAAAACGTGGATATTTTCCATCTATTTTTATCAGTTTGACAGTAAAATGTTGAAGTTAAACTGAGCTTATTTTTAAAATACTCGGACACACGGAAAGAATTTATTAATTAAAGTTGTATCATTGTTGAGAGTCTGAGACAGTCTGAGCAGTGACAGTCTAAAGAATGGACAGCGTGTGAGTGCTGTTGTGAAGCTTGGTTTGGTGGCTCAGGTGAGAACAGGTGAGTTGTATATAAATTCACCCTCAGTACAGTTGTCATGAACGGGGAAATTAGCTACAGAGACCAAAACTGTTTTTTGTACCAGGCTGTAAACATGTTTATTTCTGCTGTGAAGTTGGACATTTGGACATGGGGACTTATGGAGACTGACTCACTTCTGGAGCCAGCCTCAGGTGGACGTTAGAGGAACTGCAACAGTACAACACCAACACACAGCGAGCTGACATAGAGCTGATTTATGTAGCTGGTTGCTTGATGTGCATTTCTGTGCATGAGCAGGATATGACTGTATATAAATGTGTATAATAAGTCATGCACAGGTACAGGTGTGCTGCAGACAGACAGGTACAGGTGTGCTGCAGACAGACAGTGTCTGCTGTTCATCATCAGTGACGGCCTGTTTGTTTGGGTGTACAGAGTTCTGTAGCGCCTCCAAGTGGGGAGCAGCAGGATTACAATTCCTGCACAGCTTTTTATTTGAAACATATAGTGTGTGTGTATATTTATATTGTTTAGACCTTTAATACTCGAGTTTCTTGATCTTTCTTAGAAATTCCAGTTCCAATTTCATCTAAACAAAGTCATATGAGACCTTATGTGAAGGTCTCTGTGTTTATCAGCAATGAGTGACTGTATCGATGAAACTTAAAGAGTAAATGTTTCATCTTAAGGATGAAGTCGTGAGAAAGTTTTTCTTTGTTGTTCTCCATACTCCAGATCTGACCAGACAAAACAGACTTTCATCCAGCAGCACTCTCATTATTATTATTATTAATTTATTTCACTGTTTCTTCTCTTAAAATTACAAAATAAAAAAAAGAAAACAATAAAAGAAAACTATGAATGTACTGAAATGTTCAGTTTACAAAGAAACATCATTTCACTGTAACTGTAATCTGTCATTACATAATACTTAAACAGTTTATTCATTAACATAATATATTTTATATGATGTTAAAAACAGATAAATCCTGTTAACGTGGGTATTTTTCATGTGTTTTGATCAATGACAGCATAATGTTGAAGTTAAAGAGGAACTGATCTTATTTTGAAAATCTACTCAGACACACGGAAAGAA
>NW_020857342.1:0-1492 GCF_000972845.2 Larimichthys crocea
TTTTTTTTTTTTTTTGAGAGGTTGCGTAACGTCTCAAAAGCGTCAACTGGCTTACATGTACCTGTCTCTTCTGTCTGTGCTGATGTTGAAGTGTTTCCTGCCCATTTGTTCAGGGGGCTGAATCATCTCCTTCTCCTCTTTCCTCACCATCTTTTCCTTCTTTCTTTCTCTATAGGTAAAGCGTTTGTTCCAAAGCAGAAACCAATAGAAACACGCAAGGAGGAAGTCACAACCCTCGATCCAGAGTTAGAGGAAGCCCTATCCAGCGCCACAGACACAGAACTGTGTGATCTAGCAGGTAAGAATGGATACATATCTTTGAGGAAGCTTTAAAAAGCACAACTCTGTATCAGGGTTTCGTTGTGTGCTGCACACACTTTGTGTGTGGGGGGGGGGGGGAGAAACTTTCAGTGTGCCTGAGCTCAGTCTCTGCTGGGACAGTAAAACACAAGCTCCTTTCACTCCGACTGTCTCTCCCGAGGCACCGTCTTTTACCGCGTGTGACAATAGGGCGAACAAAAGGTGTCGCTGAGCAAAATAACACCACTTGTCTGCTATGACCTCTAGATCTGGTTACCCTTCATTCACGTAGTGGTGAATTTTTGAACCCTGGAGAACGCATGCGTACAAACCGACTGAGTCTCTATTTTGCTTTTGTTCGCAGCAATCCTGGGTGTTCACACGCTGGTCACCAGTAGTCAGACGTATGATGGAAGTAAAGGGGGTTACAACAGTAAGTATGATCATAGAATTAAATGTTTTTATTCAATGGTCCCAAAAAGATCAACTTTTTTTGACATCGGTGTGTCTTTTTTTTTCTTTTTTTTTTTCTTTCCTAGATGTGATCAAAGGGGAGAAGATGAACCCAGTGTTTGATGAGCCTCCCAATCCCACTAACGTAGAAGAAACTCTGCAGAGGATAAAAAGCGACGACGGCTCCTTAACGGAGGTCAACCTCAACAACATTAAGGTACACAAACACACGCGTGTGCATAGAGGACAGAGTGCATTTACATGCTGTGGTATATCTCTGGACTGATAAGAGTGTGTCTTTTTTTTTTTTCCAGAACATTCCAATTCCCACGCTGAAGGAACTCGCCAAAGCCATGGAGAAGAACACGCACGTCAAGAAGTTCAGCCTGGCAGCAACACGGAGTAACGACCCGATTGCTGTGGTGAGAGGGAGCGGCGCGCAGACTTTTTAATAGCTCTGTTCGCAACTTGTAGCTTTGTGTTCTTACATTTTTCCTCGTTCTGCCTCACAGGCGTTCAGCGACATGCTGCGGGCGAACAAGACGTTGCGAAGTTTGAACCTGGAGTCCAACTTCATCACCGGGGCAGGGGTGCAGGCTCTGGTGGATGCGTTGCGAGACAATGATACACTCACAGAGATCAAGATAGACAACCAGGTATCAGATTGCTTTGTGACACACACATATATGCACATACACACACACAACAAGGTCTGAAAAAGGCTTTTTTTTTTTTTTTT
>NW_020857343.1:0-534 GCF_000972845.2 Larimichthys crocea
GCCAAATTTCTGCTTTAACGTCAAGGCTTCAAAATGTTACATTACAACCCCACTACTCCCTCTAGTGACATTACATCTATACTACAAAGACTGTCACTACCTTCACTATATATGCTCTCATATTTAGAACAGTGTCCATACTGTATAGATTTAACCTACAGTGTATTCATATTTACACTCCTGCCTGTAGGCATACCTGTCTTTTTCTGAATATAATGTCTTATTATTACTTACTAATACTTGTACTACACTGTATGTTTTGCCTACTGTAACTACAGCAGTTCATACTGTACAATCTTATGCAGCAAAAATGACTTCAATTATACAAAAAGAATGTAACAATATATAAAGAGCTGTTACTGAAAACTAAATATTCCAGTAAGTTAACTTTTTATTCATCCATGTTGTAAACTGATCTTTATAGTGATTGGCTTTTGACTGACTTTTCTGTTTTATAGTGACTGCCAGCCAGCCAGTGGTAGGAGCTGACTGCCAGGCTAAAAACATCACTTACTATGTCTGTTAGAGGCCACA
>NW_020857344.1:0-713 GCF_000972845.2 Larimichthys crocea
TGCTAGACTAATCGTCTCTTGACTGTAGCTTTACCTTTTAACACACAAATATGAGGATGGTATTAATCTTTATCAAACTCTGGGCAACAAAAGGAAATAAGTGTTATTTCAGCCATGGACTTGTGAGTACCCTTGTGACTCCAACCCCTCTCCAGGATTTTGGTTCCAGAACTAGTGCTATGAATTGTGGTGAGCCCGTGTATATGTAGGTTTTGGGATTGCTCCACCTTCCGCACAAGCTCTGGTTCATTCACCACCAGCGAAAGGACGTTTGTCCCTAGACCAGTCTGCGATGCCGGAAAAAAGTACACCCAGGCCTCTCTCTTTGCCTGTCGGCCAGCCCTTTGACTTTCCCCATGTGTGGACCCACAGGCTCCATGTTGCTTTTTCGGGCTGTGAGCAACTAGGCTCTATAGACTCCATAGGCCATAGTCCAGGTCACCAATGGGCAAGCTTCCCATTGCAGATCAAGCTCCAGAAGTGGGCCTCAGTTTCCCTGACCCAGGCGAGGTCCTACAGCTCATTGGGTTCTGATTCATAAGGGTTTTTGTCTTAGTCTGATCCCTTCCCTGGGACCATTTTGCATTAGGACACGCTATCAGCTCTCATGTTAGCAGAGACACAGAAACCACCATGTTAATATAGTGATTATATCTGCAACCACTCTTAAAAATGACTCAGGATGGGTATGTCAAATAAGTATCAAAATAGTT
>NW_020857345.1:0-3133 GCF_000972845.2 Larimichthys crocea
TTCTGGGCCCAACCGGTGGCTATTTGTAAGGCTATGGGGTTGTATGAAGTTTTGTCAATGTTTGCTATGGTGGTTGTATAGTGTTCTTGCAGGATGGAAATGGTGTTCTGCATCCAATTTGTGGTGTTATTGTGTATTTTGTTTCGTGTTTCGGTGCTAGGTGTTGATGGTTTGATGAAATCCGTAAGTCTGTGAACTTGTCTTAGCATACCTGGTGGAAATGTTCCTGTAGAGAGGGCTTTGTCCATAATATGTTTGTGGTGGATGGCCTGTATTAATTTGAAGTATTGTTTGCTATTGTTTCTAGTTTCTGGGTCAGGAGGTTGGGTGAGGGTAGAGGCATAAGTTGGGTGTCTTTGAGTGTTATTGAATCTAGTGGATGGTTGTATAGGAAGAGACATGAGTGGTTTTATTGTAGTATCTCTGGGGGTGAGTCTATGGGTGGGTGTCGGTGTGTGTGTGTGTATGTGTGTAGGTGAGGAGCCATTTTGAGGCCTGCTCCCAGGCGTAACCCCAGCTCTAAAAAAAGGGTGCATTGAAATGGAGGGCTCTTACCTATGGGCTTTTTCTCTACTCCAGGGTTAAGATCGTTTTGTCTCATGTCCTGGTGGGGATCGAAACCTGTATCCTGTAATGCAGGTCCAACTTTTTTTTTCAGTCCGTTGAGCCAAGGAGCAGGTGGATGGCCAAGCAGGTTGTTCGCCAGGTTTTTGTGGTGGTTTTTATGGTTTTTTGTTGTCGGGGAGATGGTTCTTCTTTCTGGGAGTTTTGTCGGTGGTAGTGTTTTCCAAGCCAAAGCAGGCAGTTGAGGGTGGGGCTTTAGCTGATGCAGGGGTCTTTCTTGAGTCAAAAACACATATTACTCACGAGAACTGATAAAGCCGGGGGAAAGGGCCCTTTTTTGCCGTAATGGGCATAGCAGCAGCCCTCCACCATGGTTCAAAAAAACTTGTTATTAAGAATATGTTAAAAGAACAAACAAACAAAATGAACAAAAGTTACAAGCTAGCAAAAAAGAGAAAAAAAGAAAAATGAAAAATCCAAAAAATAGACAGATGTTTATTTAAAAGTTATAATAAGAACTTGTTAAAACAACAAAAAAATAAAAAAATAATAAAAAAAAGGAAAAATTTTTTTAGAGCAAGGCTTACGCTGGTTGCAGGTCCCGACGTTTCGCAATCGTATATTGCTTCTTCAGGGGATGTTCAACAGTGGCTCTTCATTGTATTTTATACTGTTGGGGGAGGGAGAAAAAGTCCCTCCCTCAAGAGTATGTGTGTGTGGTGTCATGTATGGGTTGGTTGGAAATCAGGGGGGTGGGATTTCTTTTGGAGGGAAGTGATGTGTAGAAGTATGATTGGATGGTTGTAAGTGATATTCGGAGGGAGATGATACCATTGGTGGATGCGAGAAAAAAAAAAAAAAAAAAAAAAAAACAGAAAAAAAAACACAAAAAATGGAAGAGGGGTGAGGAGAACCTGGAAAGTACTAAGTAAATTGTAGGTGTTGGAATAGTGTCACCACTGTGTGATTCTAAAGGGTTGATGTGGACACTAATACTCATAGCTAAATGGTTTCTGGGGGCAGCGCCTGAACCGTGGGACCTGGGTCCAGGACCCACAGCAGTGGCGGAGGGGCAAAAAGCCCCCAGAAAAGAGAACAAGAGGAGCTTTTGGGGAAATGGGGGAGAGGAGGCTGTATCTATATAAGAATATTGTGAAGTTGGATTGTCAGCCTGTGTGATTCTGGGTGGTTGTGTATGATGGTATGGGTCAACTGACTGGGCACAGGGTCCATACTCAGGTGGCCCAGGTTCAAGGCCCCATGGTGGCAAAGAAAAATAAATAAAAAAATAATAATAATAAAAACACCACCACGGGGGCGGGGAACGAGTGTATTTTATTGAGAAGATTGTTGATGTTAATTTTTAGTGAAAAAAATTAAAAAGACTTTTGATAATGGCAAGGATGTTGTAGGATTCTGGGATATGTGTGGGTTTATTAGCTCAGCCGGTGGGCCCAGGACCCAAATGTGGGTTGATGGGGGTTCCGGATCCAGTGCCGTCCAGACACAGAAAATAGTTAAAGATTTTATTGAAAGTATGTTGTATGAAGAAAGTGAGGGAGGGGAGTATTGCAATGTTGTTTGATTATGGTTTTAATGGAAAGCAAATCAGTGGCACTGGCTGGGTTAGGTGGGTTGGTTTGGGTTATTGGTTTTTTGTTGTATTAAAATTATGGTTGCACAGGCCTACTGATTCGCTAGTGTGGTGCGGGTGTTGAGTGACGGAATCAGTATTGTTAGGTTTAGGTTGGGGGCTAGGGGGTTAGGGGAAAGGAAAAGAGTGCGCGGGGTGGGTTTGGAGGAAGGGGAACAGAAAAAAAAAAAAAAAAAAAAAAAAAAACAAAAACAAAAAAAAAAAAAAAAAAAAAAAAAAAAATTAACGAATAAATAATATGTATCTGTGTGTTTGTGTGTGTGTGTTGTGGGAGGGGGGGGGGGTGTTTTTGGTTTTCGGGTAAGGAAGGAAGAGGAGTGTGTTGCATAAAATGGGGTTAGTGCCATAAGAGGGAAGAGTTAAAATGATGGGGTTCCATCAAGGGGGGAGTGGGGTAGAGAAGAGGCAGTGTATGCATTAACCAATGGGTTTAGTTGCCATTAAGAGGGCAGAGAGAGTTAAAAACAAAATTATGGAGGATTCCATCAAGATCGGGAGGGGGGGGTTGGGTTAGGGAAGAGGAAGTGCTGTGCATTAAACACGGCATTCGTGCCCTAAGACGGAAAGGTTTCCAGTCCCGTGGGGGGATTCGAACCATATTTCGGTATGGGGGGCTGAGTAGTATTGTTCCTTTAAGCCCATGGATGGGTACTCTGCAGCCGAGGGGGTTATCGATCCAGCCTAATAATGATATATAAATATTTCATAAATATATTATTTTAAATTATATGTACCTAAAATTACGGTGCTTAACTCCTAGAGGTGCAACCACAAACAAAACTAATCTCCAATTATTTAGTATAACCTTGATGTCTGACAAATTGTTTTTCCTATTAAAGCGCACCATGCTCTTGAGGCCGGTTTACCCTTGCCTATCTAAAAGGTTTTTCTATTTGTGGTTTCGTTTTTTCCCCG
>NW_020857346.1:0-2296 GCF_000972845.2 Larimichthys crocea
ACATAGTATTCTCATTTGATGAATAAAAAAACAGTTCTGCAGTTGCCATTCTGGTCACTGACCAAGTGTGAGAGGTCATTATGTTGAATTATGTGAGAAAACAGAAACTCAAGGAATAAGTAAGTAATGTGTGTGGGACTGCAGCATTATTGAGGCTTCTCAGCAACATGTTTCTTGTTTCATAACAGAAGAAGTGTCACTAGGGCAAAGAAACCCTGAAGAGAAACAAAATGTAAGTAAACGTATGGAATAAATAGAAAAGAGTAGAAAACAAACTAGTGATGGAATATTGACTGTTTCTAACAACTGCTTGCCGGGGACTAAATCAGAAAACCCAACACACTTCATCGCAATGTGCCTGCGTTCTTGCTTAGTCTGGACTAAACCAAAGTTCTTCGAGCTGCTGAATCAATATCATTTTAAATTGATATAGAATAGAAATGATATAACACATGCATTGTGAAAGGGGTCCTTTGTCATTTGACCCGACTTTTTGTTTTGGCTTTCATTGTCTAATGTCTAACAACATGCACAACAGTGGTATTTTCAGTGACTTATAGACTGACATACAGTATTTTCATATTTATTTATCTACATAAAAGCTACTGCCATGTATCTGTTATTTGGCTGTACTCTTTTGTTTGTACTGTATTTCTAAATGTAGCTGCCAAAGCTGAGCTCTTCAGGAGTACCAGAAGAAGCATGTCACTAATTCTGCTTTATATGGTTGAAGTACTTGCACTGAGCCATGCCATGAGCAACAGCAATCAAAGCCTTGACGCATTTATGGCATGAGTGGTTTTCTCAACAACAGGCTGAATGTGCTGATGGTTTACTAGTTCACAGGACGTATCTGTTGCCTGCAGCTCCAGCTGTATTGTATGCTTGCTCTTTTATCATTCGTATTTTAAACTGATCCACTGATTAAAAGAGCAATAAATAATGTTACTATCATGTCATATATATCTTACTGGTATTTAAGACTACTACACCAAAAGGCCTTACTGCATTTAATTTGTAGCAGGAGCAGGAAATGTGCAGTTAGCATTAGCAATATCCAAAATACAGCTATAAGAGAAAGAATCACAAAAGAAAGAGGCTGCAGGCTGTTTGAGGAAAAGTACTGTAAACGTGGGAGGGAAAAAAAAACTTCAAACCACAGAAACTTTTTTATGCTACACAGGAGCTACAACAGAAAGCCGACTGGGAATGAAACATGTCTGTGGACCGTTGACTTAGGCCAGCCTCAAAAACCCCTTGTCTTCTTTCCTGATATACACTATACCGCTGTGTAATCCACACCTTCTACTCGAAAACAATCTTGTCCATTGCTTTTCTAATATTAGCCAGATGGGTAAGTTAGTTTGTTGAACCATGGAAGCTTGGATCTGTGGTTTAACACCACTGAACCAACATCACCACTCTGGTGTGAAATTGAGATATTATCATGCAACAAATGTGTTTCTCTTCTCGCAATTTTATTACCAAGTAAGATGCCCTCAAACAGCCAACAAAGTATTAAAATGTTAAACTCAGTGTCTAAGTACTGTGCCAAGTTAATGGTAAAAACACCATTATAACTTTTATTGATCTACATTAAAGTTAAATCTGTAGGGCAGTGAAGATAACTGTGTGTGACTTTCTTTTAATGAATTGACTTAAAGAAAAAAACAAACATATTTTTTGCTTTTTTTTCAAGCCATCTAAATCATTTAACTCACTGTATGAAACTTCAGAGTTATCACATAGTCATATTTCTGCATCACAAGACTTTACTCGGCAGATTGATTGCATCGCTGCAGAGTTTTAGAGCTCTTTCTTAAAAAATACACCTTTGTCATCAGTTGTTTGTCTCTTGCTGCGGCCCCTGAAGAGTAAACCTGCTTCGCCCAGTGTGTGTCAGGAGATGCTGGTGAGATATCCCCTTTCTGCTTTCTCACGCTGTTCTGCAGCTGCCTGACTCAACATAATATCCACATGACTTGCTACACATTTAAAATGGTTGAGTCAAGATAAACAGTAGCACCTACACCTACAAGCTGTTTTCCACCTGCACACACAGATTTATCTTGAGGATGACTCCTCTATTAGAATGCCCTCTATATACATTAAAAGTGTCTTACATGCTACTGTGAAGATATCCTGAAGATACATACATGAGCTTCTTCCAGTTGAGTTGTTATACCTCAGATGCAGATGTGGCTTTAAATGGACAGTCAAGCTTCTAATTCCAGACAAAATAGCGTTAATAATAAAAAATAATATTTTCAAGTTTTGAAATAATAATTTCCATTAT
>NW_020857347.1:0-1825 GCF_000972845.2 Larimichthys crocea
ATCCATCAGGCTTCTTTGTTGGCAGTAGAGGCATATTGCTTTGGGGGTCGTTGGTTGTCTTCAAAACTCCTGCCTGCAGCAGACCCTCTATTTGAGGTTCAATTCCTTGGACTGCTTCTTCTTTCAAAGGATATTGCGGTCTCCGGGGCGGTTTAGTCCCCGGTCTGAGTTCCACTCTCACTGGTTGCGCTGATTTCACCAGTCCTACGTCTGTGTTGTGTTGAGACCACAAGCATTCCTGGACCTGCTGTAGCATTTCCTCCATGAGGTTCCTGTCAGGTGTTATGGACAGCATTGACTCATTCGTCATTTGTACGGTCTGTGGCTGACCAACTCCCTGTGCTGAGATCATAATCTTGATGAATTGCCGATCTTTACTTATCCAGACAGCTGGGTTTTCTTTTGTCGTTACAAAGATGGCATCTTCCGATTCTGCCATCATTGCCCCAATATGCTTCTGTTCATAATCTGCGGCAATCATTAGAGTCACATGGGGGATACTCCCCTCGATTCTGTGTTCTTGATTCAAATAGACGTCTTTATTTAATTTCATTGCTGCACCTTGTGGGCCCAGTATTATACATCCTGAGCTGAGTGGAACTTCTTTCGGTTGTGTTTTCAGCCATTCATCTGGGTCTGACTTCGCTGGATCCTTAAAATATTGGAGTGTGCAGTGTGGTGTATACTCTGGTAACCTAGCTCCTGGTAGGTTTGCGATGATGAACTTTTCCCACACTCTCGCTGGTTCAATCAGATCTTGACTGAGATTTCCAATCCAGTAGACCACTGGTGCTTCTGCTTCTGCTCTCATAGTCATTTGGTGGTCATAATCATGTGGCACTTCCACCAGACAGCCGTCGGGTGTGCATTTTATTGTGCACTTCAGTCTGCATAGTGCATCTCTTCCAAGAAGTCCTATGGGGGTTTGTTCTGAAACAAGGATAGGTATTGTCGTCTTTTGATTCTTGTAGCGGAGCTCTACAGGTTTTGTAGAAGGTATCAGCTGTTTTATTCCCTCAAATCCGATTGTCCGAACATATTTGCCAGACATAGGAAGGTGTGTAGCATCATGAGGTCGGATACAGGTAAAAGTGGCTCCGCAATCTGCCATCAGTTTCAATGGTCGATCGTTTACTTTTACCCAAATGGTTGGATCATCTTCCAGTTTAGACACTACTAGCTGACACCCCCCTTTCGGGTTATCTGGGCAGCCCTAAAATCCTGGTGCCGGTCCCCTATAAGGGTTCACTGGTCCTATTGGTGGTCGCTGTTGTTGCCATTGCTGTGCACGAGGTCCAGGCCCTCTGTAGGGGTACCCCCCTTTCAGGTTCCCTGTTACTTGTCTTCCACAGTTTCGAGCTAGGTGGCCCACTTGGCCGAAGTTAAAACATCGTGGCGGTGGTAAATAAGCGTCTCTATTACCCATTCCTCTGCCGCCTCGTCCAGTACCTCTGCTGTTTGGTATTCTCCATCCCTGAGGTTGTACTGGGACTGGTGGAGGTTGAGCAGTGACTGGTGTAGTTGCTAGAAGGTGTGGTGGTTGAGCTGGTGGTGACAGCTCCTGCATGACTGGTGCTTGCTTCTTTTCTTTGTTTTTGTGTCCTGCCAGCTGGATTTGATTGAGAGTTTTCTGAGTGTCTCTTGAGCCTTCTGTGCATGTTCTTTTTTACGATGCAGTTCAACTTGATGGGCAATATGGTCAGTGAAGACACTCCTTGTCATGCTATTCAAGCCCACAACCTCTGCTAGCTTATTTTTCACTGGCTGGGGTAATCCTTGTTGAATCTTGTCTCTCATTATGGATTTCTCCAATTCATTGAGATCT
>NW_020857348.1:0-525 GCF_000972845.2 Larimichthys crocea
TGAAGATGAATTAATTCAATTCAATCAAGACATTTAATCAATGTGTTAGCTGTGGAACACAAGTGAACTGGAATTATTAAACAAAAAAAATGAAGACTAAAATGTTTTGACAAAAACTGGACTAAAATACCCTTTGTTCACGTTTGACTAAAACTAGACTAAAATTTTGAGAATTTAAGTCAACTAAAGTAAATGATTTGTGAAAGACTAAAAGTGACTAAGACTAAGAATGAACTTTGAAACAAGACTAAGAATAAATTGAAAAATGAGTGACAAAATTAACACTGAGTCATATGCATATCTGATTGTATGTGAGTGTGACTGATTCTCCTTGATGAAGCTTCAATAAATATTACAGAGTATAAGACTTTAGAGGCTCCTGAACACTTTCTTCCCTCTGACCCAGTGCCACTGATTTCAGCAATTTCTCCACAACAAAGAAGACGTGGAGTTGGCATTTAAATGAATTAAAGCAAAAAAAGCTTCAGCCAAGTCATCTTCCCCATTTGCAATTTGTGAAACATT
>NW_020857349.1:0-715 GCF_000972845.2 Larimichthys crocea
ATGATCAATGTTTTCAAAGTTCACAGATTTCCCAAAGACATTTCCATGCCATGGTTCGCCGCTGCCACCGCATCTGGGCAGCCGCCAAGCAGGTTTTAATTCACCAAGGGGACCAGGTCAAGAAGACTGCAGACCGCAAGAGGCGACCCGCCCCAGCTTACCAGCCAGGACAGAGAGTGTGGCTTTCCGCCAAGGATCTTCACCTTAAAGTGCCTTCCAAAAAGCTGGTGCCGCGGTTCGTGGGTCCGTTTCCAATCACCAAGCTCATCGGCCCTGCAGCAGTTCGCCTTCGCCTGCCCCGATCCCTCCATGTTCACCCGACCTTCCACGTAAGCCGGATCAAGCCCGCCAAGGAGAGTCCGATGGTCCCAGCCACCGCCCCTCCGCCGCCCCCAGAAGTGATAGACGGCGGTCCGGTATACAAGGTCAAGCGGTTACTGGCAGTTCGCAACCGGGGCCGAGGTAAACAGTATCTGGTGGACTGGGTAGGATATGGTCCTGAGGAGAGGCAGTGGGTCCCATCTCGTTATATCCTAGACTCTACCCTCATCACAGACTTCCACAGGGACCACCCTGACCAGCCTGGGCCGTCAGGAGTCGGCCCTAGAGGGGGGGGTACTGTCACACCGCGGTGAGGTTTGTCCTGTCTTGGGGTTTTTGTCTTGTTACTTCCTGTTTTATTTTGAAATCTAACTCTCTTCTCGTTTCAGGTCAC
>NW_020857350.1:0-936 GCF_000972845.2 Larimichthys crocea
CAGAGTCTTCTCCTGTCCATACTCTGTCTGGAGGGTTTCCATTAAATTCTTTCCTGCAGTTTTCATTAACATTTATGAGGGTTGCCTGTACAGGAGAAGAACATCAGATATAAACTCAGTTACTAGATTATTGGGTACATTATTGCAGTTTAATACAACAGTCCTGCAATAAATCGTACCTTCATGAAGGTTAAGATTAAGCTTTGCAGGAGTTTTTCTGTCATTGCTTTCCCTATTCCATTCGCTGCTCCAGTCGCCACTGTGATGTTGCCGTTTACTGTAATGCAATTTCTGAATAAAATACTAAAAATTAGTTCTGGTTAGTTTGTAGTAGATGGTAACTAAGTAAAACTTTATTAAGTAGAGTGGTGGTAGTTTGATGATGATGAATCCTTTCTAAACCTACAATAACCACTTTGCTGCAGCGACAAGTCATAAACTTAACATTGATATATTAGCCCCTTTTTAATATCAGAAAGGTTGTTGTTAGGATAGGGAGTTACACATGGCAATATTATTAACATTATTATCATTTATCTGGAGTTTTGAATTCTGATATTTACTTTTTTTCTTATCTCTGTTTTGGTCACCACCACCTCCTCACTATCCACTATGTTCAGCAGTTTTAGTCAAATGTTCTTCATTTCTGTATAATGCAATGTACTATTATATGTTAAAAGTTATATTTATGTTTGATACTTTCACCACTGCAATGGGTACTTTTGATAACCTATTAGGTCCTAAGTCCATGTCAGCTGGGAACTTGTATGTGAGAACTGTGGGGGTTGTGCCAAACAAAATAACCAAAGTACAAAAAAATAGGGCCTATCTCAACCTTATCTGGGAGCAACAAAAAAAGCAAACAAAAGGCCTGACTATCTTGTCTACCAAAATATCTGAAAAGAATAAAAATACACCAGAGGCAACAACCCATAA
>NW_020857350.1:946-1333 GCF_000972845.2 Larimichthys crocea
AATATTATTACCAGTAATACATTACTACCCAACACTGCCACTGTAATTGTAATTAGTAAAAGCAATGAGTTAAACTGGTAGTAAAGTGAATGAGAAGATACAAGACTACAGCTCAGACATTTCATGTACTTCAGATTGACTACTCATGAAGACATTTTAGATAAAAGTCGTTGTCTGCTGCACACATAGCGCAAAGCCACTATGGGAATCCAGGAAATGTCACATATTGTTTTCTTGTTGGGACCACCAGGAGGGCCTCTCCATTCTTTGTCTCATCTGTCACCAGCTCAAAAAAGGGGTCTGCCAACTCAGACACACTGAAATAAAGTAGAGTGACTTCAGTGAATATGCATGTGCACAGCATCATACATGGTCATGATAATGTGA
>NW_020857351.1:0-508 GCF_000972845.2 Larimichthys crocea
TACCTATAGAACTATAGATAACTGAAAGAAGTAATCTATCCTTGTATAGGATTTATAAACATTGGAGAAGAAAGTATATTCTCTATCAGCCACGTGTTGGGCCCTCCATACATCTATATAGTCGAGGTCTTCACAAAGTGCTGAGACGATTTTGGCTTGAGGTGAAAGAGATGGCTTACCAGGGGGGGACTTATCCATAATAGGATTTAAATGACAATTAAAATCACCTCCAATGAATGTGTTTCTAACTAAGATCTATCACTTTAGAAAAAGAGGTAGGCAAGAAGTCGCTACGATATCCAGGTGGATTATAAATATTCATTATAGCAATTTCTTCCCCATAGAGTACACCTCTCACTATTACGTAACATCGTGCTGTGTCCTTTGTACAGTCCAAAAGTTTGAATGGTAAGTTTCTCTTGATTAAGATCGCTACCCCTCTGCTCCTTGAAGTAAAAGATGAAAAATAAGCCTGTCCAAAATCCCCTTGTTGTAATTTCAGATGTTC
>NW_020857352.1:0-1061 GCF_000972845.2 Larimichthys crocea
CACACACACACACACACACGTTGTGAATACTTACCTGCATGCATTGTTACATTTATACTCTGATACAAACAGCATACACAAACAGTGGTGTAGTGATGCTTGGTTACAGTAATATGTATTTTCATAATCACACACTGATGATTGTACATCTCCATCATTACTGAGTGTGCAGCAGTAAAGTGCAGTATTAGCTTTATTTCCATAACATGCAAAATATTCATCGACTCCGTTTAATTTGAGTGTAACATAAATGCTTATTATGCTGCTGTATCACAACTAAATTAAAGCCAGCTAATTATGCTTAACGGGGCAAAAACAAAGTCAGCTGTATAATTGTAATTTTACGTAGAGCCATATTACAAATCACCTGCTTCTCAAACTTGTTTTCTCTAAACACACACTTTGTCTGACACACACTCCAATCACACACACAGCCACACAGACACACACACACAGACACACACACACACACACACACACACACACACACTTTATTTTTCTCCATGGTTTGTCTAGTATAAAAAGAAAAATGTGCTCCTGACTGTGTGTGTGTGTGTGTGTGTGTGAACCTTCTTCATACCAGTGGAGGGCAGAATTACATTTCATAAATTAGAAACAGCAAGTGTTGATTAGAATGCAGGAGGAAGGAAGGAGGAAGAAAACAGGGGAGATGCGTGGGGGTGGGGGGGTAAGTGCGTTTCATGTGGATGGGATGGAACTGTTTCGTTTCTCTCCCCCTCTTTCTTCATCTTTTGCTTCTATACTGTGGGCACACACTGATGACGGACAAACATTTAGTATTCTCATGTTTTGACCAGGTTCACCTGTACACTCTATACTGAGCACGTCGCAGGTCCATCAGTGTCAGCGCCAGTGAAACTTCCTGCAATGAAACATTGAATCATGTTTATTATTCACTGACCACAAAGTGATTCCATCTTAATTCTGTAAACTGATTCAACTGATTGATTTGATTACACATGCATCATTTATACTGTGCAACTTTGTTTGTTCGTGTTTGTTGGAGAAGAAGTGCAGGCTCACAGACTCCACCAAATACC
>NW_020857353.1:0-577 GCF_000972845.2 Larimichthys crocea
AATGCATTTAATTTCATTTAAAACAGCACATAGAAGCTGTTTTCATGCCCACTCCTGCATCTCCTAGCGTCTGTCAAGAAACAGGCAACCTGCCCTAGCAACCTGCCGAAACTAACGTATACAGTTGCCAGTTTTTGATGTTTTGGATGCTGTGTAAATCATTAGCTGAAGATTGCTAGCTATTGATGCAAAATGACGTTGTCAAAAGCCACGAAAAGAAAAGTTGATTCCGAATACAGGACCAGTCTGCATTTATTAATGCCACCCGACACGAGGTTGTTGCAGTTTATGAAGAATACAATATTAGAAGACACCACGAGACGAAGCATGGCCACTTCAAAAACGCATATCCTCTTGGGACAGAGGCGCAAACACAGAAAATGAAATCCTTGGAGGCTGGATATGCACACAGCAGCATCTTTCTTAATTCACAAGCAGCGCAGTAGCTCAGCAGGAGCAGCGCAGACCTGTTTCCCCATGCCGCTGATGTGCATTCGCATTTTTTAATTAGGCTATTTGATATTTGAGCCGACCTTGTTTGTTTTTGTTTTATTCATTTAATGAAACACATTTGTTC
>NW_020857354.1:0-1877 GCF_000972845.2 Larimichthys crocea
TTATCCTGGGTTTGGGTTCTGGTGGCCTGGTTCTGGTACTGGTTCTTCAGTGTCTCTGTGTGTTCTGTAGGACGGAGAGTCTCCTCCTGTTGGACAAACATTGTCTCTGCTGAACAGATCAGTTGAGTGTGTCCAGAATCACACAGCTGATGTTCTTTCTGTCCCACACCATGTGTCCCTGGTTAGATTCTCTCTCTACCCCCATGTTTCCTGTCTGCGTCTCCTACGTGTCCGTAAAGACAAAATGTCCAAAACAAAGACAGAAAAGCTGAAATGAAATGTGTCATGATGTAATGGAAAATGTATATTCCATGATTGTGTGTTCTTTTCTAACCATATATATCCATGTTTGATCTCAGTAATATTACTGTGTGCCTTATAGTCTGGTTTGGTTTTCCTCTGGACCTTGCTCTTAGAAATCTTTCTCTCATGTATGAAGCTGTTTGTAGCAGCAGTTGTTGGATGTATAAACTTGACCTTATATATATAAATAAATAAAATGTATCATTTCAAACAGAGAGTGTCGTGGAAACTCATTGTCCAATCAGAAATGGATCAGACTTCAGCTGGGTGAAACGTGATTGGTAAGGAAAGAATAAACTCTGGTTCATGTGACTCGATGAAGACAGACTGCAGTCACTGTGACTTCATTTCATTTGTATGATTTAAACATGAGACGACCAAAGATGAGTCAAAAACACCAAAACTTTGAAATTAGTGAAAAATCTACCGCTTTTATTTTGAAAACCGGACGTTGAACCGTCACTGCCGCTTTTATTTTGAAAACCGGACGTTGAACCTTCTCTTTGAACCGTCACCACCCCTTTTATTTTGAAAACCGGACGTTGAACCATCACTGCCGCTTTTATTTTGAAAACCGGGCGTTGAAGCGTCGCCGCCGCCTTTATTTTGAAAGTCCAGCCCGGATGTGCGTGTGTTGTTTACGTCGTGCTCCGGTGTGTCTCACCGACTGTTCTCCGGACTCTCTCGCCGACCATGGACGCTGTTTTCCGGGCTGCGTGCCTGCTCCTCTGGGCGTCCTCCTCCTCCCAGGCCTCCTGCAGCCGGGTCCAGATCCGGGTCCGGATCCCGCCTCACGACCAGCCGGCCCGGGTCGCCCGCTTCGTGGCCCACCAGTGTGACTGGGCCTCCATGGCCACCATCTCCACCCACAAGCCGGCGGTGGGGCAGCCGTTCTCCAACGCCTTCTCGGTCAGCGACGGGCCGGACGGATCCGGCTCCGGGGTGCCCTACATGTACCTGACCCGCATGGAGATCTCCGTGCAGGACCTGGAGGTACCGTCCGGCAGCCCGGTCCATTTCTGCCGGGGTCGATTCATGATTGATAATATAGTTTATATATATAATATATTATTAATATATTAGATATAATATTAGATGATATTTATATGAAAAAGTATTATAATATATTATTATTAAAAAATATTGTATTAATAATGTATTACTTATATGATTCATATAATATATTTTATTGTTCCATAAACACGCAGTTTAGATTCACGTGGACTTCCACCGTGACTCAGCAGTTCTTTCACAGAGGTGACTCAGCAGTTTTTGGCAGTCCTGTGACAGGGGAGAGGCTGAGGGATGATGACGCGTCATGTTGGAAAGGAGCTGAAAGCGGTCAGTTAAAAGCATCAGTTAAAAGCATTTCAGTTAAAGCATCAGTTTAAAGGAGCTGCAGCGTCAGTTAAAGCATCAAGTTAAAGCATCAGGTTTTAAAAGCGTCAGTTTAAAACGCATCAGCTTTAAAGGCGTCAGTTAAAGCGTAGTGAAAGGGAGCTGAGGCGTCAGTTAAAGCATCAGTATAAAGCAGTCAGTTAAAAGCATCATTGAAAAGGAGGTGAAGCGGTCAG
>NW_020857355.1:0-552 GCF_000972845.2 Larimichthys crocea
CTGACTCGCGATACGCATTCGGCGTTGCGCATGACTTTGGACAATTATGGAAAATGAGAGGTTTTGTCTCATCCTCTGGTAAGCCATTACAGCATCACACATTGGTAAATGATCTATTAGAGGCTATTTTGCGCCTGACACAGCTTGCAATTGTAAAATGTGCAGCCCACACTAAAGGAAATGATCCTGTTTCACAAGGAAATGCAATGGCTGATACTGCAGCCAAACAAGCCGCACTTTCCTCCTCCTCCATGGTCCATCAATATATTTCCACACAACCCGTCAATCCAATTCCAGTACCTTCCGCTAATGATGTCGTGAAAATGCAAAATCACGCTGATGACAGAGAGAGAAGTCTTTGGTTGCGTAAAGGTTGTGCAGTTGATTCGGAGTCTGGCTTGTGACTCCACCCGGATGGGTGACCAGTTTGCCCAAGAGATCTCCTACATGTCTTGGCACATGTGGCACATGGACCAACACATGTCGGAAGAGGGGTGATAAATGATGTTATTCGTTCACAATGGTTTACACCAGGCATTACACAAGTCTCAC
>NW_020857357.1:0-710 GCF_000972845.2 Larimichthys crocea
GCGAGACCCTCTCGTCCAACACGCTTGACGTAGAGTTGTCTGATAGGAAGGTGAAATAAGCCGTGTAAAGAGGCTGAATCTCCAGCAGCAGGTCCGAGCCATTTCGTATCTCCCTTGCCTGAAACGTGTTCTCGTCCAGCCAAATTGACTCAGACGACGCGTTCTGCTCGGCGTCCACGTTGACGGGGAGCGGATAGTTGGCATAAAGGTTGTGGAATCTACCTCGGCTTAGGCGAGCCGCCTCACCGCATATCGTGACCAGGTTACCATGAGCCACCTTTTGAGGCCGCATCGTCTGCCCGCACAGCTCGGGGTTCGGTGGGTCCACAAGACAGGGCGATGAGCAGGTTCTTTTGTCTGAGGCGGCGGAAACTTCATGTCTTCGCGAGCGCTTATCAAGGACCAGTCGCCCCATCTGTGGTCAACCAGAACGCTCTCATGTCTCGCCGATAGGCCATCTCGTCACAGTACACACTTCTACACAGCTCGGATTCCTCGCCTGTCTCAAGGTGTACGTACAGCAGCTCCCGATCGGTCAACAGCACTGTTCTGTTTCCCAGGCGTGTGGTGTTGTGCCAGGGCACTCCCGAGAAAAGCCAACAGTATCTAAAGTGGATCTTCAGTGGTAACACAAACTCTGTCAGGGTAGATCGCGAGGGACTGGCTCTCTCTTTCTCTGTGTGACACGCGGAAAGGCTGCCCATGATGCA
>NW_020857358.1:0-1388 GCF_000972845.2 Larimichthys crocea
GAGTGAGTGAGAATGTTTTCCTCTAAACTGCACTTTACTCATGAAAGACTTCACCAAGCTGTACATTTCATGTGCAAACAGGCTCTTGCATTGCAGTTTGGTATTTGGTATTTCTCACAGAACTCTTGAATCTCTGCTGTCAGACTCTTTTAAGCACTTTGCCTAGGCTGAGCCATCTGACAGCTGTGTGGTAGCCTGTGTCACTATGCTCACTATCATTCTCCCCCAAAAGTGCAACAAACTGTGATTCAGTGCTCTTGCCCTGATGAAGTTAACGATTTTAGTCACAACATCGATAACATGGTTAAATTTTTAGCACTGAGTTACACAACACCTAATGTACTGATGAATAATACAGTGAAAAAATACCAATTTCTGTTTAGGGTTAGTTTCAGTAACTTTATCCTGCATCCTTTTCAAAAGTCTGACATTTTTCCCCATCAGATTTGGACAACCATCCACCATTTTATTGACTGCATTGCTGCCAGCTCCTCCATTAGTTTAAAGTCCTTCATTATTCCACGGACAAAGATGACATCGCTGCTCTCATCTAAAGCCAAGGAGAAAAAAATCTAAATTGTTCACTTGGTTTTGCAGCTGAAGCTCCAGATTTCCTGCGATGTCCTCTACGCTTCTAGTTACACTAGTTACAGTTCGTCTGGAGAGCGGGACGTTCTCATTTCCAAGGCATAACAGCACCGGGAGTCCACCAAACACTCTTTATTGTTATTTCCTCCAGAAAACGGCTTACTCTTCTTAGCGATTTTGTGGGCAATTACGTAACTCGTCCGGACTACTGCATCCCTGGATGCGTGAAGCTTGGTGAAGCATCCTTGCTGTTTTTGCAGTTTTGCTAGCAAAGCATTAGCCTCCTGTTCCGCTCTGCACCGGTTTTTAAATTTATCCGAGTGTTTGATCACGTATTGGCGATTCAAATGAAAGTCTTTCAAGACAGCAGCTTGTGCTCCACACACTAAACACACTGTGTTACCTTTGATTTCTGTGAAGAAATACTTGGGAGTCCATGTCTTGTTAAAAAGTCGACATTCAGTGTCAACTTTTCTTTTTTTACTGTGAGATACCATTTTTAGCAAAGTTATTTTTAACTGTCTCTTTTGAATAACTGGTGGTGCGCATGCACATACGTACGTAAATTGCCTTCAAAATAAAAGCACTGGTTGTCCTGTATTGATTTCTAATTTCTGGGTAACCCCACGCGGGCCAGATAGGTACAGCCAACGGGCCGGATGTGGCCCGCAGGCCGCCTAATGCCCAGGTCTGATCTAAAATGTTTTTAGCGGTGGGCTGGAGTCAATCCCAGCTGGGCAAGAGGCAGGATACACCCTGGACAAGTTGCCAGTTCATCACAGGACTACTCTAAAGTCCAA
>NW_020857359.1:0-1016 GCF_000972845.2 Larimichthys crocea
CCTGCGGGTGCAGCATCCATTCCCCGAACATCGGCGCGCCCCTGGACAGCAGGTCGGCACCTGTGTTCAGGGTCCCCGGGACGTGAGTCACCCTCAGGGAAAGAAAGTGCACACTGCTCCAGATGATCAGTTTGCGTGCCAGAGTGTGCAACACACGAGAGCGCAACCCCCCTTGAAAGTTTATATGAAGACGTTGGAGAGCCTGGCTCCAGCGTCCTCTACCCCCCTTGACGGTTGATATACGCTACTGTCGTTGTGTTGTCCGTCCTCACCAGGACCAGAGGAACGGAAGGAAGTGTTTCAGAGACAGTCAGAGACAGAAACACAGCTGAGAGCTCGAGAACCTGGCTCCAGCGTCCTCTCACAGACCTGCCCTCGTAAATGCCACCCCAGCCGGATAGGCTGGCGTCCGTGGTGACCACCTTTCTGGACGAGACAGTGCCCATGGACACCCCCTGAGTCAGGAAAGATGGGTCCCACCAGTGGCGCAGAGCCGTCACGCAGTCTGCTGTGACCGTTATCCACCGTGCACCATGACGCACGGGATCCAGCCTGAGCGAAGCGACCCAGCGCTGAAATTCCCGCATGTGAAGACGGCCGAGGCGAGTCACGAGGATATCTGAAGCCATCAGACCCAGCAGCCGAAGACACAGTCTGAACTGGACAGACCTGTGTCGACGGAAGCGCGTGAGGCACGCTTTGAAAGCTTTCACTCTCTCCTCCGAGAGGCGAGCAGTGAATGGCACGGAGCGCAGGGATAATCCTAGAAAGCATATCTCCTGCGTTGGAGAGAGTTGGCTCTTCTCCATATTTATCACAAAACCCAAATTTATTAGGTGTTCCGTGACAATGTGCGCGTAAACCCTGGCCTCCTGTTCTGATTGCGCCAGCAGAAGCCAGTCGCCCAAATATGTGGCCAGCCGTATGCACCGTATGAAAACCCTCGGGCTGAGAGACAGGCCGAATGGGAGCACACGGTATTCGTAGCACACCCCCGAAAGGCGAATCGGAGATAT
>NW_020857360.1:0-545 GCF_000972845.2 Larimichthys crocea
CATATGACTGGCTTCGGGAACATTAATTAGGAAGTCACATTCCTTTCTTGCGAGATACGTCGCGATCCTTTCCTTGTCAAGTTCCAACAAGCACTTTCTCATCTCATTCTTTGCTCCTAAGAAATTTGTACCTTGGTCCGATCTGATTTGTCTGACTGTTCCTCTTATTGCTATGAAGCATCTTAATGCATTTAGAAATGCATCGGTTATCAGGTCCTCGAGCATCTCGATATGAATGGCCCGTGAGCTTAAGCATGTTAATAACAGCCCATACCTTTTGTACTCCTTTCTACCTTGTTTTGTGTAGAAAGGGCCAAAACAGTCAATACCTGTATACGTGGAGGAGGAGACGGCTCTAGTCGATCAACAGGCAAGTCAGCCATGCGCTGTTCCTCAGTTTGGCCCCGCACCCTCCTACATGTCACACAACTCTTGATGTGCCTGGCCACAACTTTACTGGCACCCATTATCCAGTAGCCACTGGCTCTGAGTTCGTTCAGTGTTTGTCCTCGGCCTTGGTGTTGTGTTACGATGCCTTCTTTCGG
>NW_020857361.1:0-1262 GCF_000972845.2 Larimichthys crocea
TGCCATCGCCGTCTGAAGCTCCTCCAGACGGGCGATGCAGGCTTCCTGAGCCCGTAGCGTAGCCGCCCACTGGCCAGCCTCTGCTGAGTCCATACTGGCTGAAGTGTACTGTCAGGCCAGGACTCAAATGAGGACTCAGATGCAGAGTAAGGCTGAGAGTAGCTTTTATTCAGGACTTGAATAACCCCCGAAAGAGTGAGGCTATAAAGTAGGCCTAAACTAAGAGAAACAAAAATCACTCCGAGGAGGAAAAACTCTGAACTAACTTTACTAAAGGTTAACAAAATCAAAATCACTCACAACGAGGAGAAAACAAAGGCTATGAAAACATTAACTAAGGGCGCTCCTACGAGGCTGACAAAACACTAGGCTGAACACTAGGAAACAAAAAGGGCTAGACTAAGATAATACAACAAAAAACACTCTTGCGAGGAAGAAAACAACAGAACACTAGGGCTATAAAGCTATGGCTGAGGCTAGAAAATTACAACAAAAAATCACTCTTACGAGGAAGAAACAAAAGATCACTTGAGCAAAAAGCTATGGCTGTGGGTTAAGGAAAGAAGGCTTTGGTGAACGCTGCATGAGACGAAACACTTCGGCACGGGACAAAGGGAGACGCAGACAATATATACACCAGGTAATGGGGAACAGGTGGAAACAATCAGGGCGGGGAAGACAATCAGACCGGTGACACATGAGGAAGGGCAAGTGACCTGAAACGAGAGGAGAGTTATCTTTCAAAATAAAACAGGAAGTGACAAGATATGGAAATGGTGATACTGAAGAGAAACCATGTTCTCAAAAATGACCTGACTCTCTTGGACTCTGCTCTCTAGTCAGCACCCGCAAAAATATGTCTCTTATATTTCACAATAATTTACATTTAACCTCTGATAGTGCTATATCGACGGACCTGAGGCAGGGTCGATTGACGCCTGTCTCTAATAAAGCCATCTGTAACAGCCACCCTACCTGGTCAATCAAGTGATCACGCTGTTAATATACACAAATTCAGGCCTTGATGTCATCTAAACAGGAGAGTTAAAAAACAAAATTCACTTCCTCACAGTTGTCATGGACGGGGAAATTAGCTACAGAGTCTAAAACCATTGCCAGAACCAGACTGTAAACATGTTTGATTCTGCTGTGAAGTTGTCACACCGCGGTGAGGTCAAGCTGGGGGGGGGGGGGGTGGCCTTGTTCTGGGGGGGTGTGGTTGGTGCGGGGGGCCCCCTGTGTGGGTTGTGTGTTTTTGTCTT
>NW_020857361.1:1272-1863 GCF_000972845.2 Larimichthys crocea
GGGATGGCTCCTTTTTATTACACGTGTCTTCATGACTTACATGCACAGCAGCTATGGGGTTTGATGCGTTGAGGTGTGACATAATGCTATCAGCTAGCTGCTGTCCTATCTGCTGCACAATAGAGCTCATTTGGTCAACTAACTTCACATCTACAGGAGGTGGGTTTGGGTCTGGCGTGCTAGTAGACTGAGGTGGATGCGACTCAACTATAGGTTGGCTTTGGGGCACCACTACATCCTTACACCTTAAGGGGCTATGCACAGTGTCATTACCATAAGTTGTGTCATCATGGTTACCTAGGGAAAATGGGACAGGTGTGCTATGCATCCCTCTACCCCTACCAACACCAAAAGGCGTCATATCAGAGGCCCCAAATCTGCTGAAACTCATACTTGCTAGCAAAATTCCCCCTTTAAATGAAATGACAGTTCCAATGGAATATACAAGCAGTGAAACAAATAGTCCTTATAGTCCAATATATAGAAAAAAAAGATATGCAGTTCCAAAATGATGCAGTGAAGACATCCGCCCGGTCCGGCGTGGTCATGGACGAGTCACGGCACCAATGTAACCCTTGTGGGATGTCTTCC
>NW_020857362.1:0-1057 GCF_000972845.2 Larimichthys crocea
CATGGACGTTGAATGTTATTTAGTCAGGTACTGGACACTTATGTCGTTTTTAGTCCTACAGTATTAGTCATTGAAATAAGTACGAATGCGGATAGCCTAGCAATCAGCCAAAAACATGTTCCAGCATGTAACCCCCTCTACAAAAACAAATGTTGGTTCTTGGTTCAATTCATGTATGAATTAAACACAAGAGATACAATGTGTTAGTTTGTAAGCCTTAGAGGTATCGTAATGCTAAGCTAAGCTAAGCTAAGCTAAGCTAATCACCCCTGGTTCTAGAACTATACTTATATACATACAATATGAGAGTAGTATTGAACTTTTGATCTAACTCTTGAAAAATGATCTTGATGTTGAACTATCTGTTTTAACAATTTGCATTTCACTCCAGAGATAAAAACAATTTACAGTAATGCCATGCAAATTATAAAATACTTCAGATGTATTCATGTGACATGAATACACGTTATCAAAGAACTGATCACATTTCCTACATTTCTGTGTAGGACCCAACACTTTTTAAGTATTCAATAAGATCCTCAAAGAGGAAATTATCTTCCACAGTTGCTGCATAAATACAGTAGCACCAAAAAGTAAGACATGAATTATACAGAATAAAATACAGGACTTACAGTGACACTAAATTATAGGGGTCAGAGACACACACATGGGCTGACACTCTGCACACCACAGACCACAGATTTCTAGTAAGAGGAGGTTAGTTATTTAAAGCTCATATGCTTCTAACTATGCTAAAACAAGCATTTCTGAACATGGGTAGTCTCTGCGTCCAAAAGGAAAGGGGTAACTTATAGAGTGGATGGTCTGGATCATGTGTGATTGTGAGTGTTTTGCAGGGTGACACAACCGGATAGGTTGGGGATGGAAATACCAGTGACTTAAATCTTATTGAAGGCTGTAAGCAACGGGAAAAACAAATGGCAACACACAGAAGATATGGCTCAACAATGGTGACAATGCTTGTTAATGTCCATGATTGACGCTGAGGTTATTGTAATGCCAAGGTACCTCAAAGACTCCACCACCTCTGCCTTCT